>NC_053452.1:42595278-42827913 GCF_015227805.2 Hirundo rustica
AAGGCTCTCACTCAGAAGCTGCTGAACCCAGATGTCAGTGTCCTCCTTAACTGCAAACCTCCCACAAAAGCCAGCTGCACCGCTTCCAAGTCAGGAGTTTCAGTGTCAGCCTTCATCAGCTCTTCAGCCTGTCTGTCACAGTATGGTGCAGCTGAAGCATCGACCTCATCACTGGTACTAACTGGGTCATTTATTCCACTACATCGGTTTGTTCAGCTGAGTATAGGAAACAGTGCACTAAAGGTAGAGGATGCTGTGTTTCTTTGCTAACCTTCCAAGGCCATGTCAAAACATCACAGGAGACAGAGAGCAGAAGCAGCAGCAAACTCCTCAGGGTGTCTCTTGAGGCAGCAGAGACGTATATTTATATAAGAAACACAATTCAAATCAAAGTGTTTGCATAAGTTGGGTTGTGATTTTTGCAAATATGAGTTACAAGAGCAAGCTAGAATTAGGTCAGCACTAGAAGTTTGGTTTTGGGGTTTTTTGTTTGGTTTTTTTTGGGGGGGGTGTTTGTTTTTGTTTTGTTTTTTGTTTTTTGGGTGTTTTTTCTTTTTAATTTTGCCTGAGAAAATACAGAGAAATCTCCTTCCTTCAAGGACATGAGGGATGAGCAACTTAATGGAGTCAAGAATTCATGGGTGACCAAAACTCTGTGAACATCCACATTTAGCACCGGCAAGATGTGATACTAAGACAAATTCAGAGTCAATGGCCTCATTATGATATTGGCCTTTTCCTTTTGTGGACAACGTATCTACAGAAGTCTGTCCTAGATTGCTTCACATACCTCACCACATTCAATTCTGTATGGTCCTTGGCTGTTCTAACGCAACCCCTACACGCACAGCCCCTCTGTGTTGGGTCACCTGATCCTGCTTCTGCACCTTGCATCCCAGTTTTTTTGGGAGCTTCTTGGCCATCCATGCAGACCTCCTGCCATATTTGCCTGATTTTTTGCCACTGCTGTGGCTCCTGACTCTGGAGGATATCATGCTTGAAAATCAACCATATCTCCTGGACATCTCTCCTTTCCAGTGCTGTCTTCCATGATCTTCCTCCAAGCAGATCCCTGAAAAGGCCAAAAGTATCTTCTCTTAAAGCCAAGGGTGATGATCCTGCTTTTGATTCTGCTGCCTTTTCTCAGAATCCTGAACACCACCATCCCATGATCACTGCAGCCAAGCCTGTCTCAAACCTTCACATCCTTCATAATAGTTTGTCCTTTTTTGTAGGTACAAAGCCCATCTCCCCTTGTCATCTCCTCAATCAAGTCACAAATTTATCATCACTGCACTCCAGAAAACTGCCGGATTCTTGTGTACTCTGTTTCCACCCCAGCAGATTTCGGGTAAGCAATTACCCACAAAAGTGTGGAGAAAAAACTACTGTAGGAATATAATGAAAATTTATAGATCCACAGATCAGTGAGCGAAGATGAAACATTTGCAAAGTTTTAGGGAACATGATGAACTTGCACTGAACCTTAAGTAAATATGTACACAGATTGAAAGAGGTCTTGAACCACCAATATAAGTTAAATGGAAATCATGGTTTGCTTTTAAGGCAAAAGTAAAGTAGTGAGGCTGGTGATGATCTTCAAAGTTTAGTTTCATTTTCACTAATCACATTGGGTTTATCATGAGAATGCTGAAAGGACCAGGATCTGAAACCTTCAGCACTACTGAAGACTGAAATTTAAGCGTGAATGTATTCACTTGATTTAGGACTTTGACTCCAAGAGAAGCTGAGGAATTAAAATAACAGGTTACATATTTCTTGAGTGTTAATCAGCTCTTAGCACCTTTAAGAAACAAGTAAACACAGTAATTCTTATTTTACAGTTTAATTCCTCTTTCTTCACATTTAGGGGAAGAGAGGTAGGGAAGTTGAGCAACATGCAAGAGCAGGTATTAACATGTAAGAGTTACTGGCACTTCATTCAAAGCTCATTTCAGATCCCACTCCTCTCTGACTATGTTTCCAGAAATCCAATTTTACTTGGCATCAACACTGATACTTTTTAAAATCTAATTACAATGTAAGGAATGTGGTACAGTAAGTGCCTTTTTGTGTTTGACATCTCACCCCACAAAATTATCCTGCAGAAGTGAAAATGAAATTAATTCCAGCTTGGATAAAAACCCAAAATCTAGGAATTGTCTGGATGTCACAAGCAACAGGTAACCAGAAACAGCAATGTCCTGAGCTGGGTGTGGGTCCAGCAGGGAGCCACCAGGACTGGGTGAGATAAACCGTACATTACATCTGCAGGTTATAGCAAATTTGTGGTGGCACAAGCACCAGTGAAGGCACAGGAAAAAGCTCCAAAGGTAACCTGGAAGAGTCTGAAATGTGTGTAGTGCATAAGGAAAAGGAACCCAGATTGCACTAAAGGCACATTTAATATTTAGAGGAACAAATATTGGGAAAAAAAAAAAAAAAAAAAAAAAGCGGAAATATCCACAGGACCCACCAAGTACTTATACCAGTATCAGATAGTAAAAGCAGTGTGTTTTGGTAGCACAAGAGAATGATAAACAAAGCTTACATTTTATGATGTTTTGTATGAGGAAGACCCATGTTAGGCAGAGGGGAAAATGAGAATCCCTTCATGTGCAGTGAGTGAGAGATGGCTGACGTCCATCTTTGAGTCGTAATTTTAAAAGAGAGAGGAATAAATCATGCTGCTAGAGGAAGGATTAAAGAATGGTGTTATGAAAACAAGTAAAATAAAGTATCTGTGATAAAAATCCATCAAAATGTCCTAGTATTGGATCCTTTGACGCTGCTAAAATTTTGTTATGGGCTTCCTGGAGACATTCAGAGAGACAGAAAAAAGCATTCTTCTATAGAAAAGGGACTTGAGGAGGTATGGTTAAATATACATTATGCATTTCTCTCCCATAGGCTGGATTTGAAGAGAAATACCTCATAATTGGGTGGATGGATGGATGGATGGATGGATGGATGGATGGATGGATGGATGGATGGAATGGGAGAGCTCACCCTCCATGTGCTAACTTCACTCAAAGAGGGCTGGTGGGACTAGAGAAAGCTGCAGGAGCATCCTCAGGCAGGAAGTGAGACCCCAGTGGTGGCTGGGGGTCCATGCCCAGGAGGGGAGGGAGGCAGAGCACACCAAAGCCTCCATCACTGGGAGCACAGCAGGCACTAGAGCCAAAGTGTAGACCAGTGGAAGGAAGCGGTCAAACCATTCATGGATCAAACCCGAGAGGTGGACAGCAAACTAATATTGAATGTACATGAGAAGCAGCCATTAGCCAGCATTTTAACTGTTGTGAGCCTGCAGTCTCTCACTTTTCCCACCACACCTCCGCCAACAACTTTCTTCTTCCCAATGCCTTTCTGAAATGAACAGTGCCCAGAGTGTTAGTTGTGTTGTTGGCATTCATCTGGGAGAATGAAATCATGACCTGATTTCCTTTTCCCAAACTTTCCTCTACAATAAAGGTCAGGAAAAGCAGTAGTTTGTACATCTAAGATAGGCAGCCTGGTGACTTTCACAGACAAATGACCAAACACAGAAGATCAATAAACCAAAGTTACTAGCAGAAATATTTTTTTTATCCTAAAAGTTTCTGATTGAAGGAAAGACCAGAGAGTAAATTCCACACACTTCACACTAGCAGAAAAAATGTGTCTTTATCACTTCATTTCCTTGCTGCCATGAGACATACTGTAATCATCAAAAAGAATGAAAAAGTAATGGCAACAATGCCAACCCCAGAAAATAGGTGAAATCTTTTAAAGAACAGACTGATGATCTTGTGGAGTTACTGAGGGAGGTGGTTTATTAGTAATAACAGGTCTGTGAAGGAAAGATAAATTTTATTCCAGGACACTGCTGGAGTCTCTGAAGGATCTATCCTGCCGTGAACTTCTCTTAGTTACTTATAATCATCTCGTGCTCTTCATTGACCCACTCCAGGCATAAAATCTTAAACGGTTGGTATCAGACCAGCTCCTGGGCTGCAACAAGATGAAATGTGCCCAAGAGAGACCAGAAAAGTGGCAGAAGGCAGGACATGGGATTTCAGTGGCATACAAGATTTCACACTGGCATTTTGTATATCTCTACCCAGATGGCAGTCTCACATGATCCGTACACAGCTCTCTGCACCAGAGGACTCATACTGGAGTTATTAACCAGCTCTCAAGCTTGCTCCAGCTCTAATTTACAGATTCTTAAACTAAATACAGTGTTGGGCATTCCCCTACAAACCTATGTTGAAAATACTCTGCTCCTCCTTACTTTTGTACGCAACCTGCCTGGGCTTCTTTCAAATTCTCTCCACCCTCCATCTCAGCCTTGGTTAAACATTCCTGAAGTAAAAACATATTTGTGCAAGGACTTAATCTGGTGGCAAATCTGTTAAATTTACACTGGGAGCTTGTCCCAGACAGCACTGTGAAAAATGTTCTTGACCATTGATTTTGAAGGGTTTTGATTCTTGTGGGCACTTTATTTTGCTTTAAATTGTTGGAATCCAGCTGTTTCAGTGACAGGTTTTGCCCATTTCAGTTGGATGAGTAACAATAGAGTAGCCAATGTGTTTTCTCTCCTTGCTTGCTCTGTATGAGGGCTGAGTAAGAGAAGCTGAATTCCAGGCTTGTGGAAGGCTGAGGAAGGCTGGCACAGAGCTTTCCACTTGCCTGCAATTAGAAGGGACCAGCCTTTATTTCTTTGATTTGTTATACCAGTAACAAGAAGGGTGAATCAATTAATCCAGCCTTAGCAGTGTCACATGAAACAATATAACCATTAATTAAACCTCATTTTTCAGTATAGATTTTAGCCTGAAGTCACAGTCTGGTAACAAAAAACTTACCACAAAGCAGGGAGCAAAAATGGGTTTTCTTTTGGGATGTCTCAAGACTGCATTAAATTACATATCTGAAACGAAAATTGTGAAAATGGGTTTGTATGTGAGGCTTTGCCTGTTAAAACATGCTTTTAACCTGTTTTTTTGCTTCTGCATCATGTAAGAAAAGATGTAAGAAAGGAAATGCCTGGAAAGATACATTGACTAATACATAACAACCATTTTATGTTTCCAGCAACACATTTTCTCGCTAAATCTCAGTGAATTGTGACTCCAGACACTACACAGCCCTTGTTCTTTTTTCCCAACAGCGACTTTACCCAAGCTTCCTCAAAGTGGTTTGGGAGGGCTCAGAGGAGATGTTTGCCAAACTGCATTCCAAACCGTTATTGTAGGTGGTGGGCAGTCCAAAGGATTCCAAGAGGTACGTTTCATACTTGTGAGACAGAATTTGGAGGAGGCATGGGCTCCCTGATGGCAGGGCAAACCTCATTTTTCATTTGTGCTCTTATCCAACAAAGATAACAAATATGGGGAGAGGTCCCTCAAAACAGGTGGAAATATCACTGGATTTGCAGTGAAGCTTCTGCTGGTTTGCTGAACAGCCTGGGCTGAGGAAGACTACAAACTAGGACATAAGACATGATTTTGTGAGTGCTTACAGACCCTGAGACTGAGCTAATTCCTCTAAACAATTTTTTCCCCAATCCCTCTTTTTTTTGAGGAGGAATTTTATGCATCACATCCCAAACAGTCACATTAAGTTGCTTCTTTAAAGTAAAGAATCCAAAATTTTGCAAAATCTTATGCAGAAATTATTTCAGCTGTAATCCTAACATGTATTAAAGAGCTGTGCCTAGGACTATTATTAAATTTAACATTTTGGTGTCTAAAGGTGCTTTCATAAACTAAATGCTTATAGCAATATTTGAAAAGGTGTCCATAGACAGCTGGAGGCAGGGGCAGGGCAGACAGCGATCATCATCAAAGCCTGACTTTGCATACTCTTTCTGTATTTCCAGTTGGTAGTTATATGTCTCTATAAGGACTACAATTCTGACACTGAAGCAGAAAAACAAGTTCCTAAGGAGAAGGAGAAGCAACAGATTTATTCTGCATGGATGAGAAAAATCAGTAACATTTACTATAAAATTTGCTGGATCTTATATAGAATTTGCCATTTACATGAGGTGGACTACTAAACAAAAGGTCTGAATAACAATTTCAGTATGACTGAAATAATAAGAATCTCTATAAAGCATTTTTTAGTTTCAAGAAAGAAGTAAATAAATAAAAGTCCATGCAGAAGCTGCAAAAGCAGTACACATATTATCAGTTCTGGTTTACACATCTTTCATACAGATCCTTGACCATTACAGGTAATTAATGTTGCTTTCCAAAATTCATCTACAGTTAAATGACACATCTTGGAAGAAACTGATCTTTGAGTCTCACCAAAATTAAATTAGTTCTTTTTTCATTGAGAAAACAGTTATGGACTTCATTAAAAGAATGTGTTTTATCCCTCCGTTGCTACTGTTTTCTCATATAAATGTTGCTTGATGTTTGTTACGCACAACTGAAATAAAATATTTCATTAACTCCTTATTTCCTAGCAGAACAAGCTACCTCAGAAATTTCTAAAAGTATGAAACAAGAAGGTTGTACTTTGGCATAATTTTTACATCAGTATCCTCAGTTAAGAAGCTGATGCTGCTGACTTCAAGGTACGCACCAAGTTAATAGAAACAAATTAGTGGAAATTTGTTTCCAAAAAGAAGCGTGAATATTTCCTTAAAGCTAATCACTCGCCTGTAGCTGAAAGAATACAATAAAACATGAGAAGATAACTTATCACTTGATCTTTATGGCCATTAGCCAATACTTTGGGTTTCTTCCTCCACCAGAAAAAAAAATCACAACTATATCGACATTTCATTTCATTGGTCTTGAATTTATGCAAATTCTGAGTACCTTGAGTCTCAGGTGATTATCCATGTAGTGAAAGAATCTTAAAATATTGCTGAACTATTAAAATATATATTTTCATCTGTGGATTCTCCATCTGGAAATTTTAAGCTTTGTAAGGATGATGTACAATGAAAATCAAAAAGAATGACTGGATTATCTGTAGAGGCCTTCTACATCATATTAAAGGGGTTTTTTTTAAATAAATTCTTTGATTTGAATGAAGAGTTGATTATAATACAACACGTTCTTCCATACATGAGTTACAAGTAAGCATTGCTGACAGTGGTCATTAAACGAAATCCCTTCTGTAAACATGAAATGCCAAAACAGGACAGGAAAGGGATTTTGCTGCACAGCAACCAGCCTGATTTGACGTTTCAAATTCTCGAGACAAAATTGTCTTACATTCATTCAGACTTCTTTTGTTGAAAGAATGCCAACATTTTGGACTACTTTAAATATTACTAGAGAGCTGAGAAATGAAAAATGTAGTGGGGCTTATTTGGATCTGAAGAAAGATCAGATACTGAGATGCTTATCAGAGTGTTTGTGCACATTTCAGAGGACAAATATTAGAAAATTATCCAATAATTTATCTTCAGATTATCATTATGTCAGCTTCTTTAAGCCTGTGGTATTTACTGTGTTTATTCTTACCTCAGATGCACTAATGAAGAAATATTTCCCTTGAGTAAACAAGGTTTAAATACATTAAAATAAAAATGGAAAGTATTGAGATTGCAGAGCTTTGGCTTTATATTGAAGTTAACTAAACTGGGGACAGTAAGTGTTTTACAAACTGATGTAAAATTCAAAAATATCTTTCAATATATTTAAATTTATGATAATCACCACTTTAAATAGTAAATATGTATTCACATATATAATATTTTAAGTTAAACAGATGTAGAAACGTACTTTTGATAGACAATTGCATACCACAATGAGAGAAATAGCCTTTCTTAAAATGTCGCTGAAAATACTGCCTTTGGGGTTTTTGGAGGGTATCACTTAATTTTATGTAGATGGTGCTCGCAGTTGTTTCAGCTTCATAAGAAACACTGTTCTTGCTTCTTCCTCTGGTCCATGTAAAATGGGAGTAAATGTTGTGTCCTATTAACAGCAACACAGTCAACAACTTCTTACTGAGTGTCATGTAACACCACTTTCCAACTCAGCATCATGAGGTAGAAGAAACTTACAATGAAGCATTTAATATTCCATTTTCCTAGAACACCTCCAGATGTCCTGTAACTTATCAGCAGGCATCCCCAGTTTAACTTTACAGTGTCTTGGATATCCATGTGGGATTGTTTATTTGGTTGGGGATTTCTGCAAGGAGATGAGGGATGAGCATTATGCTTTCCTCTCTTGCCATTTCACAGGCAGTAACCATCTGAGAATAAAAGGGCTTCCTAAAACCAAGGGGTCTCAAGACAGAAGGACACAGCCACAGTAGCGACAGCCTGAAGAGCTGTGCGATATCTTGAACCAGTACTGGGTTGTGAGTACATGAAAAGCCATTCTGGTAAGGGAGCAGAATTTCTCCTGGAATAATCTGCCATGGTCTAGCTAGGATGTGAGGGAGTCAGTCCTGACTCGTGCCACCCCCTGCTTCACAAATCTTTTCCTCTAAAATTAAGGAAACCACTTCTTTGCTTTCAACAGTTTGTCACAGTTGTAAGCTGTGGCTCCATCAAAGGATGTAATAGTGACAAACAAAAGGTGATGAATATTTTATCCTTCTTGTAGTCTCAGTTGGAGGAACTTCCCCATGCATTGCAGCACTCTTGGACTCTTTTTACGCTCCAAAAGTGACTTACTCCAGAACAACCAACACACGGTCATAATTACTTCTACCACCTTGTCCCCTCCCAACAACATGTAGGTCAAGATCTCATTGTTGAAAAATACTGTTTTTTAATAATTTTCAAGTCAGTTGCCTCTAACTGGACTTCCTAACAGCGGGTCCTCAACAGCCAGCAGATGTTGCTACTGAGCAGCAGAAAGGCCAGCACAACCGCTTTCCTCCAAGGCTCGGGGTAAGCTGGAGCTTGGTCTGTGTCTACAAGCCCAACACCAAAGGTTGACCTTGAGTAATTTGTGGTTAGAGTTGCATGAAGGAAGCAGGGAATCCTGAACCCATTGAGACATGGGGAAGCAGAATGAACAGCGAAGGAGACTTTGGAACAGAAAATTCTCTTCAGTATTAGGAATTTTCTAATAGTTTGTGGCTTTAAAATTTTTAACACCACATTAGTGCTAGACCGCTGATTTCAGTTAACACTCATCAGCTTTATTCTAGTGTCCAATCAGTACATTTAAGTCTGTCAGACATTCAACAACAAATGCTCTTTTAAGCATTTTGATAATCATTTTAGGCGCTTTTTCAAGTAATGCCCTACAGCAGTGCATGGAGTGTCCATCTGTAAATTGTGCCACTCAGACTGGGAACTGCATGAAGAAACTACAGTTCCTCTAGAGATCATCTTCTCTCATAGAATATGTTGTAAAAAATGCTCAAGGAAGTAAATTCAAAGGGACTTTCTTATCTTTTACTTTTCTGGACTCTTTATATTGTTCCTGTTAGCAGTGAGAATGATGGTTTGCATAACAAAGTCATCTTGTCTCCAGCTGAGATCACTGCAGGTAGCTGCACTCAGGGAATTTCCATCTGCTGTGGAAGGGGTCAATACCATAAGATGACATCTTCATAAAGGGAAGTGATTGTGCAAACTCAATGGCTTTAATGTGAACGTTGACCTATTTTGCAAATACAGTGTCAGCGGTGGGGAGGGGAGGAGAGGTGAAGTTTCCTAGGGAATTTTTTTTTTGTCCATTTTCTATTGCTTATTTCTGCTAAAAAGCCATTGATCTGGCATCTTTTGAGGAGGAACAGGAAACTGACTCTGCAATGCAAAAAAACATTCCTGGAAAACTGAAACTCCAAAATGCAGCTCTGCCTTTTTTTTCTCACATTAGTTCATTCAAAAACTCCCCTGAGTTATCCCTCAGGAATAAAAACACTGCGGGGGGAAAAAAAAAATCTCATTATCTAACTCAATTGCTACTTAAATACTTGTCAGCTCTCTGGATGGTGCTTATAGTTCTGTATTAGTCCTGTCACAGATATACGTTTTCAGAGGAGAAAGTACATCATTTAGCAAGGAACTCTGAGTAATTTTAGACTAGGAAGATCGTCTACCTTCACGTTAATGCATGGACAGAAATCACTTCTGCAATATTTGCTCCGTCCCCCAGCTAAAGCTTTACCTTGAGGAAACTGTGCTTCAGACATGCAATATAAATCTACTTGAAAAACCTGATTTCTCCCCATAAATCACAGAATCATAAAATTGTTAGGTTGGAAAAGACCTTTCAAAACATTCAGACTAACCGCTAACCAAGCACTGCCAAGTCCAGCACTAAACTAATCCCCTTTGCCAGATCACCAGTGGAGGCATCAAACTGAACTGCCCCCCTACTAAATCTAGAGGCACACCACCAGTGACCAGGCTCAGATGGATTTAACTCTATTCACCACCATTCTCTGGGCCCAACTCTCTGGCCAGTTTTTAACCCAGCAAACAATGCAGCTGTCCAAGTCATGAACTGCCAGTTTCTCCAGGACAATGCTGAGGGAAATGGTGACAAAGGATCTACCAAAACCTAGGTAAACAACATCCTCAGCCTTTCCCTCATCCACGAGGCAGATCACCTTGTCACAGAAGGACACCAGGACGGTCAAGCAGCACCCACCCTCCATAAAATCATGCTGGCTGAGCCTGACCCCCTTGTTGTCCTGAACATGCTGCATCATGGCCCTCAAGAGATCTGCTCCATGACCCTCCCGGGTCAAGCTGACTGGGTTGTAGTTCCCCAGATGCTCCTTCTGGCTCTTCTTGTGCGTCACATTTGCTGACTTCCAGTCAACTGGGACCTTCCTGGTGAGGCAGGACGGCTGGCAAATGATGGAAAGTGGCTTGGTGGGCAACTCGATCATCTTCCTCAGAATCCCTGGGTGGATCCCTTCTGCCCCCATAGACCCCTGTGTGCCTAAGTGGTGTAGCAGGTTGCTGATCATTTTCCCCCAGGATATGGGGGCTGATTCTGCTGCCCATCCATGTCTTCTGGCTCAGGAGTGGAACACCTGGAGAACAACTGGTCTTAATATTACACATGGAGGCAAAGATGACATTAAGTACCTCAGGCTTTTCCTCATCCTTTGTCTCTGTGTTTCCTTTCACATCCAATAAAGGATGAGATTCCTTAAGCCCTCCTTTTGTTGCTATTGTATTTATAGAAACATTTTTAATTGTCTCATAAAGGTCCCTTTTGGAGCTCACAGGGAAATTCTTGGCAGAGCTGGTTTTGAGTTGCCTTTTTCCATTAGGAAATGTCAAAGTCTGAAGTTTTCCTGCAGAAATAACCCTTTACTTACCCTCCTAAAACAACGTAGCACTGTAGGACTGACTAAACACAGGATGCAAGAAATATGGATGAGTAATATGATGGATCTCATGTGGTATGTTCAGCAAGTTTTACAGAAGTGTCATTTCCAGCCAAAGATAGAACAGAGACATTGTTTTGTCCATTTTGCAAATAAATGGCCTTTATTGTGTTGCTAAATATTGAAGCATGTTTTACAAGAAAAATAAATAGATTACATAGTTTCTAAAGGGCTCATCTATCTTCCTCACTCTTTAGACATATATAGATTACTATCTCTCTAACCAGCTTATTTGCTAAATAAGGGTATTGATATCCTGCTTGAATGAAGCAGAATAAACTAAAACCCAACAGACGTGTATTCAGCAAAAAACTAAGATGTTGCATGGTGAAATATTACAACACTTACAGCACCATTACCAAAAATGTTAAGAGTATAACATTTACATTCAATATCTCATTATTTTTTCTAATTTAGTCAAGGCCTGAGACAAGGGCCTAGTGAAATCCCACAGAAAAAGAACAAGGATTGCTGATGCCACGTCTCCATGGCAGCACAGCTAATTTGGCAGGACAGCCCAGTGCA
Organism: Hirundo rustica; assembly: GCF_015227805.2. Lineage (NCBI taxonomy): Eukaryota > Metazoa > Chordata > Aves > Passeriformes > Hirundinidae > Hirundo > Hirundo rustica. The sequence continues at coordinate 42,607,132 of NC_053452.1, forward strand.
CAGAAAGAAAAAGAGGTTATTTACAAAGATATCTTTGATAAAAAGGGCTTTGGGGACAGGAAAATGGTCTGGGGGATGGGGAAGGGGAGGAAGTCACAAAACGTTCCAAACCTTTAAAATAAATTCCTTAAATGAGTGAGACAAAATTACTTGAAGAAAAAATTTCTTGAGTCAGTAAGCACAGTGAGTTTCATCTTTGTTTGTTGTTGTACAATGCTATAAACCACACTGAATGGCCCAGAATAACATTAGTGGTTCTGTGTATTGTAACCACTTCAATCAAGGCCTTTTGTTTTGAATCACCTGCCCTGCCTGCATTGGAGCCCCTTTCATAGCCCAGTCGCAGCACAGAGATTTAATTTAGTTCCACATACAAAAAGAAGCAAGGAAGAAAATATACCCGTCCCTTACGCTCCTTGCTTGAATCCTCAAGAGAACAACTGGGACAACAAATGAACCGGAATGGCTAAGAGAATATTTTAAAATTTCCTCAGCTTATAACCCACAAGAAATTTGTAAATGATATTGTTACAGCATTCCTGAAAGATGCAGTTGCCCAGCTGGACACACGTGAAGGCCACCTCGGCAGTGGGCATGCCTTCCACCCCTGTGAAGAGAAGAGGGGGGCAAGGAGGGTTCAGCCTGAATCCCAGAGAGCCTTGGGCACAGGGCTGCGGTTAGCTCCCGTCGAGACAGGAAGGGCAGAAGCGCCTCTGCGTGCATGACCACCTCTCTTCTAGCTTGCTGTAAAGGATGTTATTTACCCCATCAATTCCCTGGCATGGAGTGGGGCTCAGACAGAGGCCGAGTTCCTTGGGCTTTTGTTAGATGGTTCATTTGCCCGAGACATAAAAACTTCATGTGAGAGCAAAATGCCATGCTCCCTTACAGTGTCATGAACCAGAGCCTGCAACATCTAAGCAGGCAGGTGTCTTTCCACCATGAGGTGACATCCAGCATGTGATGGGGTCATGTCTCTCAGCACCACGGGTACAACTCATGCTCTTTTGTGTTCTCGATGCTACCGCAGTAAATTTGACGTTGCTCTAAAGGCAGCATTGTAGCTGATAGTCTGCAGATGCGCATATAAATGCAGGGTTGATGCTAGTGAGAACATCATACAAGGTAAGTGTGTGTAAGAGTGTGTGTGTGTGAACTATAAACATTCAGGGTGTGAATTATGAAAACACAACCATAAATTTCAGAATACGCACTCATGAAAGATAAGCATGAGATCCCCTTCACGGGGCATTTTCGGAGCATCCTTGTCTTGACTGAACCTTTCTTCAGGAGGAAATTAATTTCCATTTATAAACAAAAGGAAAAAATAAATATATTTTCCAAGTCACTTATCTGGATCTCCTCATTAATTTCAAGTGTGGCATTACCACTTACTAAAGAAACAATCCCACTGGTTTTCCGTCTGCTCGCTACTTTCTACTATGAACGATTAATGTTTTAGAAAATTAACTTACAGATGAAAGAAAAGAACAGCCTGTGGAAGTTGAATAATGACCTTATTTTAAGATTTTCCCTTGAGTAACCCCCACTGTTGCCTCTTACAAATCCAGGAAAATTATACGTGCACATCTTTAATGTCGTTTTTGAATGCTGATGAAATGATTAGTGATATGGAAAAGTCTGTGCAGATGAAACAACAGCAGCAGGAGTAGCAGTCAGTGATATTAGCTAGAGACAGCAGTCTGGGAGCTGCTGTTCTGCAGTTCTGAGAGAAAAATTAGCATGCTAGATTATAATTAACAAACCAGAAGCAAATTAAGGTAATATGGTCTGGGGTTTGGAAACCAATCAGCTTAACCAATTTAAAAATGCAGCTTTCTTCACAAGTTAGAAGCAATTACTCATTGCACATTTGTACCTTATGCACTTATCCTGCAAACATGTGACAATGTGCAATAACTAGTTGCTGAGGGGACAAAAGAGACCTTATCATTGCACTTCACAAGGGGGAGCCTTTCTGCTTTGGTAAATTAATTCCCTGGGTCCTCTCTTACTCTTCTGGCACCTGGTTGTCCTATTCTTGCTCTTGGATCTTTCTGGACACGTTTTAGCAATGTCTACAAAAGCCTTCTCTGCAGACACAGAAAGCCAGTTGAAGCCAACTCTTTCTCTGTTGGGATGCATATGCCAGACACGGTCTGGGCCAACCAATACTGCTTGCTTCAAAAACATATTTCATATATGTCCTTAGACAAGTCTTGTAATTTGCCTTGTTCCTCACCCCAGAATCCTCCTGTACTGCTGTTTAGAAATTGTATAAACACTGCAAAACCTATGTTAAATGCAATGTAATAAACGTTTTCTCTTAGTCGTAAACAGTCCTTAACGTTTCTTGTGTAGAATGCAGATTTCATGGACCAGAAGGCTTGAAAAATCACATAGCTGTAAGTGGCCCATCACTATCGGCCTTCCAGGGAACAGACCAGAGGCTTCATTCAGTGATCCTTGCGCACAAATGTAATAGGGGAAGGGAAAAATCTATTTTCTGCTCCCCTTTATGTCTTGACCAAAGACAAGGAATAGTCACAGCCCATGTACTCAGGAAATACAGGATTACTCCCTTTATCAAACACTCCAAAACCACCACAGTCACTTTGCCATATTTTTATGAGTTTGCCTTGATGTTTCAAAGGCAGCAAGCGGGATAGATGGCTCTTTCCAAGGGTAACATTTCCCCATGTGCCCTGCGTGATAGGAAACCTGCTGATGGCATTGTTGCCTTCTGGAACCAGATTGCCTTGAACTTCTGAATTACTGTGACCTTCCCTCAGAATGGACAAACAACTTCATACCCAGGCTGACCTGGCACCAAGAAAGACACTACAGGTCTTTTCTTAAGGAGAACGATGCTTGAATTTTCTCTTTCAGATAATTCCCCCTTTAATAACTGCAACTGAAAATTGGAGGCTACAGACTTCAGCCTGTATTTAGTCCTTGTTCAGCTTTGCTCTTCGATGCACTTGATGGTGGGGTCAGGAGGTATGCTCTACAAGTTTGTTCAAGAGGCCATACAAAAACCAAACACAATCTCAGCTACATGGCTGGGAGGAAAACTTTCAGTTTACAGACAAATAATTTCAAAGTAGATCTTTAAATTGTAGCTTCAGATGGTCTGTAAACACAAGGTGAGTTGTTGTATCCAAGTTGAGGACCAAAGAGAGGATGTATGGATGAATGGAATCAGATGTCAATGAACACATTCCCTTGACACGCTTTCTTACTCCATTAAGGTATCTCCTGTTTTCCTAAAAGGGTACAACTAGCTACCAAATTAAACAATTTGTTGATCCTATTGTTCTCCTTTTACAGGGGTATCTTTTTTCATAGTCCTGATCATGTCCAACTGATACCTCAGCTACTGACCACATCCAACTGACATTCTCAGCAGGATTTTTTTCTAAACGCTAATGTAGCACAGAAAGGATATAAAAAGTTAATGAATGAGAGAGAAGGAATGATGTATGGGGCTTCAGGGGAAGACTCAGTAGATATAGGTTGGATTTCAGGCTTTGTCATGGGTTTCCCACAAAATGTTGGTCAAAAATCAATTCATTAAAATGGTAATTAAAACAAGGCCAGGGCAAGACTCAAGTACTGCCTCACAATTGTCTACGCTGATTGTTAACACACTCTTTCACATGGTTTTGGCCCATGCTGACTTGATTTCCCCCAGACAATATCAATGCTCAGTTCAGAGGACAGCATGAAGCAGGGACTGTCCCAGCAGGCAGCTTGGACAGAAGAGTTTTCCCTTCTCCAGTCACCATGGGAGAGTGCTTAGCCATGTGGACACAAAACATACCACCACTGGCCTGAAGGGCTAGAGAATAGGCCCTCTGCTACTTCATTTTCTTGTGCAGATATAGTAATTTCATCTTTCCTGCCTTGCTTTGTCTGCCCTATTTAGACTGTAAATTCTTTGGAATGAAGCAACCTTCTAATATGTATTTGAATGATGCCTGACACAATGAGATGCCAGCCTTTGCTGGGGGTTGCCTTTGCTACTGAAAGGACTATTAAAGAAAAAAAATAAAATAAAAAATAAGAAAGATTATCCAGCTCTCAAAACAGCTCTCAGTTATTCTTTTTTTAAATCCACCCATGTCAACAGCATATCTTCTTCCAACAGTGGGGCTTTACAGCTGTCAAAATTTGCAGTCTCAGGACTGCAGCACATGTTAACTGAGCACACAGCAACGAGGACTGAGAAGACAAGTAAACTGTACGCAGTGATCTCTCACCACCACCAGAATCATTCTTGTGGCTCAGTCCCTGGACTGTCCTACATCATGTAGTTCTCACAGGGCTCTTGGTGGTGGCCTCATGCCACCAGCAGTCTGAAAGGACCCACATGCAGAGAAAAGCCTAAAAGCCTTTGTTTGGGACTAGACTGTTCCTGCTGCTGACCTCAGGTCAGGACAGCAGTATGGTTAGTGTCCTGGTAGAAAGGCAGTATTAAAAACAGCATTTGCTACTTGCCTTGAATTATCTCATTGCTTCTTATCTAGCCTCACAAACAGTTCACCAAGACATCCATGTGGAGAGACAGAGAAATTAAAAGTATAGAGAAAAGGTGTGGATATTACTCAACAGCAGAGCTCCAGATCAGAGAGTCCTTTGGCACTGAGTATTACATTGCTGTTTTATTGTCATTAATGACATTAAAATGCCAAACTTGCCCCCTGCTTGCAAACTCTCTGTTGCACAAATCAGTTTATCTGCTCAGGATCTCCCCACAGTCACCTACTGGCAAAGCGAATGAAAACGGCTTGTACTTCTGACCTCAAATGCTGTTCTTCCGACCTCAAATGCTGTTCTTCCACAGTTGAACTCAGCTGAATAAATCCTGAGTTGCCCCAAGAGAGTTTGAAAGGAGTTTTTAAGAGCTGTGTATAACTCCTGATGTTCAGATTGCTTTGATATAAGTAAAATATTATTTTTTTCCCAAATAAAATAATTCTGTCAGAGAGAGTTAGATCTGCCCAGTGTGTGCCAACCACTCTTAAGTAATGCAGCACTATTTCCTTCTGTAGGCTATAATACAACCAATGCTCTGTAGATGAACTTGTTTAGGAGCTCTGGGATCAATCATGCAAAATGCTTATCCCTCTAAATTCCCACTGGAAGCTCCCAGCTCTGCAATAGCAAATTCTAAGAACAATCCTAGCATGCTAAATTATGCTTTGACCAAGTCAAATATGTAACTCCAACATAGCAGCAATACAGCAACAGCCAGTGCTCATGAAAGGACTACACTTTCTTGCCGAGCAATGCTATGTTGGAGCACACTGGGAGAGCAGTGAATTGTGGCACTGAGCCATATTAACCTCTCCCTTTAAAAATTTTGCAGAAGGGAAACTCCAGCTTGTTTCATTATGTCAAAACCTATCATGGCTTTAAAAAAAAAAAGTCCAGGTCACCAGTAATCATAAAAGGGATTAAAAAGAAAATTTCTGGCAGCTGGGGATGGTCAGAAATACCGACTGAGTTTCCTCCTGCCAAGGTGTTCCAACTCTTTCTCTCCATTCTGCTCTATGCTATAGCTTCTCTGCTCCACAGACCATACCTGCTTCTCATTACTTCAACAGATCTGGCATGTTAGACTCTCATTCCATTTTTTTTAACTGTTGCTGTCAGTGACTGAGCAATAGCATCATGGAAGAATAGAATGGTTTGGGTTGGAAGGGACCAATCCCTCCTGACACAGGCAGAGATGCCACCTACTAAATCAGGTTGCTCAGGGCCCCATCCAACCTGGCCTTGACCTCTTCTAGGGATGAGGCATCCACAACGTCCTTGAGCAATTTCTCATTTACTTGCAGTTGTCCTTAGGCTCCTCTCTATGCAGGCTGCTTCCTCCTGCCTTGTGCCTCACTATGCCCTGAGGAAGCGTTATGTCTTTTCCTTTATACCTGTTATTTGCAGTCTGGTAAGTTCTCCCTGGGAAATAAGATTGCAGGCAAAAAGCAAAGCTTTTTTCTCAGAGACAGGTTTTGCTTTCTGGGAGCCAAGAATGCCCCATGATGCCCTCAGGCCCAGCGTCCTGGATCACCTGGCCATGTGGCTTACGGGACCACACTGACCATAAAAGTGATAAGAACAGGGAAATTCTGGGGCTTTCAAGGTGTCAACAGAGGGTGGCTCAGGAATGAGACAGCTCTTCATCTGATGGGCTTTCACAAACCTGCCAGCAACACACAGCCCATGCTACAGCTCAGACTCCTTTCCCCTCACTCCCTCTAGTCCCTGCCTTCCCTAGCAAGCACAACCATTGCCCACTGCACATCTACAAACACAAAGCAGGTGGACAGAAAGAAGCAACTATGCCCGTAAAAACAAAATAGTTGGCATTTGCATACATCTACAACTCTCTATGTTCTTGCTTGAAGCTGACAGCCACACACTGTCAAAGTATAAAATCCACAGATTAACATTGAATAAAATATTTTTTTTCTTTCCTTTCATTTTTCCCCTAAGAAAAATTGCCTGGGTTACATTCTTGTTATCAGCTGTTTGAAATAATCCTTTCAAACATGTTGCCATAGCCAGCTTTTGTGAGTGCTTGCCCATTACGATGCTTAAGGAACAAACAAACACAGGGCATATTTCATATCTTTTTGCCTATCTTCCCGTACTCCATGCAGGCAACATTTTTTTTTAATAAATCACTCTGTGAACTTCTGTGCTGGCTGGTAAATCAGCAGCCAGGATAAAATATCATATGGCTTGAAGTGCTTTGCCTTGCAGTTCTGGATATAGTTCAAGAGGATGAGATAATTTCACCATTTTCATCATCCCACACACGTTATACATACTGGGGATGACTTGAGCTCATGTAGTCCCACTGACCTCACGCTGAGCTCCTCAACTCTTCCCACTGTGGTACCAATGTGTTGAATGGCTCCAGCTACAACACTAAATCCTAAGATATGCTCCAGCATCCTGGTGCTATAGCAACAGCCTCAGGCTGGGGACATAGGCCAGGACATACCTGCTCTTTGTGCACTTGAGAGGTGCAGACCCCAGACAGAGGGAATATTTCTGCCCTGGTCTCTGTAGCTGCAAGTCTGAGGCATGAGGATGGTGTCCCATGATCAAGGACAGTCTCTTGCCAAACAGACCCTACACACTGCTGCCTCTTACACAGTGTTTACCTGATTATCACACCATATCAGTCTTGGACCATTGCCTGGGTTTGCAGAGAGCTGCTCTGGGTTGTTAGCTTATCTGGGGAAGTACAATGGTGTTGGAGGCCTGGGGCCTCCTGCTTGTCTGATGTGTTTCCACAGCTTAGTGTCAGCACTTGCTGAAGAACAAGCAATTCCTAGCTATTTTATAGCCAGAAAAACAAGCAGCTCTTAACAGCGTAGGATGAACTTGGCACTCCTAAACCTTGCCTAACTATACATTACTCTCATAGTCTCTGTTTAAAGCACAGTTTACTGCTAAGGTTCCTCTCTGCATTCTACATCAAATCTTTCCTCTGCCTGATCTTGACTCTGCCTGGCTTTAGTAATGTGAGATAAACTTTTTGTGTGTTCTGTATGTCTGGCTTATCTTGGAGAAAATATCTGTTTTTCTATTCAAGATACACTTTGTCCATGTTGGGGAAAAAAATCAAACACAATCTTGCATTTGAAAAGTTTAACTACCCCTGTGATGGAGCAGAGACTTTGGGTCTGGAGGCAGGACGTGGAGAGGTAAGTAGCTTGTCAGTCATTCCCATAAAAGTGCTGCCCAAAGTTGGTTGCCTCTTAGCAAAGCAGCAATTTAATTCTTAGCAGAGATTTTTTAGAATTTACATTCCCCAAAGACCCACTGACTGCACCAGCTCAAGCCAGGGAAGCTCATCTGGAGGCAGAACAAGACCCTTCCCAGTGCCACAGCTTGAGCTCTTGAAATAAGAACGGAGGAAGAAAACTTCTCCCATCTGTGCTCCAAACATCACAACTGCTGGGCCCAATCTGCCTAGAAAAGAGCGCTTCATAGTCAAACAGAATAAAAATTAGTTCTGTGGGCATAAATTGGGTCAGGAACTGTAGGAAGGGGTGCAAACACTGAAATGGATAGAGAGGCTGGTGAGGAGAGGCTGCAGACACTAGCTGGGACAAGGATCCATGGCTAGGTGAGAGACTAGTGCTGCAGGAGGGAAAACAAGGCTTCATTCTCCATCAGCACAGTAAGGACTGAGGCCCTGTCTTCCCAGATATACTTATCTCCCTCTTCCAAACTCCTCTTGGGTTGTTAAGAGCTTCTCCTTGACTGCCTGGGACACAGGGTGTGTCACTGCTAAATGGCAAGAAATCCCTCCAGCTGCCCTTAGCCCATGCTGGGAGCTCTCCCTCCAGGGCTCTGTGAAATGCTGCCAGATTAGAAGCTGATGGGTGACAGCCAGCAGCCAGAGCTACCTGGAGTTTGTGACGCCTGGCATGTGCCAGCCTACCTACAGTCTGGAAACAGCTCCCTATGCCAGCCAGGAGCCATCTGAAAATTGCTGCAAGTCTTCCAAAGCAGAAGCATCTCTGCTACAATGTCTACACAATAAATGGTAATATCCTATCTTTATTTCTCTTCTGTTCCTCGTAAGTAGTTTTCTTGCAGGCTTGCATAGGGATTTGACCAAACAGATACTCTAGACAATTCAAAATTTGTATTCATGAGTACTTAAATGCATCAAAATAACCTCTTTTCTCCATGACACTAGTGTTCATTCAAGAAGTACAGACTCAGGAGACCTCAGCTCAGTTTTTAGGGACCAGGCTTTTCAGTGTACCATCCCAGTAAGAGAGTACACAGTACTGTGGTTTCACAGCAGCTGGTTGTAAAGGACAAGATCTTCCTTATTTCTTCTATACAGTACATAAGAGACAGACATAAGGCAATAATTAAAGTTATGTAGGAGTGTTACAGACATGACAGCTGTTAACTTAGATAAACTTTCTTGATGTTTGCTAATTTCAGATCAAAATATGTAACAAGATTTTCTGGATGAGTCAGATGGAGGTAAAAGATGTCGGTCTTATCTTAAAGTCTTTTATGCATTCTGGTTAAAAAACGCTTCCTACGTCTATAAAATCCACAATAGGTTGAACTTCAGAGCCTTCCTTCAAGGTACAAGGATGTTTAAATATTTGAAAATCAAACTGAGTCTATTAAAAATGTCTTTTATTATTTCTGTTAAGTATGACACCTGTTCTCCTACATATGGGAAAATATTTCTCATAAACATTGGATTTTACAGCCACGTGAGACCTCAGCTAAAACCCACATGGATGCTCTGATTCCAGGAAATGCCACTTCCCTGAAAGTAGTTGTGGTGGGAAGAGACCTCTGGAGATCATCTGATGCTCATGCAGGACTCTGTCCACTCATGTTTTAAATATATCTAAGCCTGCAGATTCAACTTCTCTGGGAAACCTGTTCCAGGGCTCAGTCACCCTCATACTAAAAAGTGTTCCCTATTGTTCAGACAGGGCCTCCTGTGATTAAGTTTGTGCCCATTGCCTCTGGTCCTGTCACTGGGCACACTGAGAAAAGTCTGACTCCAACTTCTTTACTTCCCACTCAGATATTTATATATATCGATGAGATTCCCCTGAGCCTCCTGTCCAAGCTGAGCAGCCACAACTCTCTCAGCCTCTCCTCATCTATTAGATGCTCCACATCCATAACCACATTAGTGAGCCTTCACCAGTCTCCCTCCAGTATATTCATGCCTCCTCTCTACTGGACAGCTCAAATCTGAGCCCCGCACTCCAGGTATTGCATGGCCACTGCTGTGGGTAAGGAGATGGTCATAGCCCTTGACCTGCTGGTAATGTTCCTCCCTTTCCACTCTCATAAAAGACAAAGATGGACAGTTGTCACTGTTGCTATAACTCATCACATGGTGGCCAGCATGGCATCCTGTCCTGTAGGCTGGCCAATGCAACACCCCACATGCCAGAGGAGAATGTATGTAAGAGGTACATTGAGCAGCCTCCATTTAAATTCTCTTGCCAAATACCCCCCACCATGGCATAGTGCAGTGACACCACCAGCACAAGTTGTGATCAGCTGGAGCAACTGAAAATACAAAAGGCTTTTGGCACAGAGTTCTTAGATTCACTCCTTGCTTTTAACTGGACTTCTTTTTTTTTTTTTTTTTTTCCAACTTGCTGTGGTCTCTGCCAGCCTGTAGCTGTGACAAGCAATATTTTTCGTCTCCTCTTTGAATGATCCAAGTGAGGAATGCTGTCAGCAGAAGCTGATGGACTGAAGCTGATGTGAGCCAAGAAAAAAGGCTCTCCAATAACTGAAAAAAAAGCTTTTCCATAATGAGGAAATTATATCCTTTTCACAAATGTCTGCATCAAGGATTTTTTTTATTGCCCACATAAGCCAGCATGGTAACATCCTCATATTCCTGCTTATTCAGGTGACGGAGTGATTGTAGTAGGAAAATTCATTATTAAAATTATTTAAAATTATTATGACATTAAATATTATTATAAATATATTAAAAACATTACATTTCCCTCTCCCAGCCACTTTGCATCTTCCTGTGCTTCTCTTGTTTTGGGAGGCAGACCTGTATGAGGAAGCTTCTCCACTTTGCATTTACCCATGGAAAAAGATGACTGACAGAGCAGGACTCATGCTCTTGTCTAACCTATTGGAAGTGATCCCTTAAGCAAAGGGATTTCCTCCTCTCTCCAAGCCAGCTCAGTCCTTGCTGTTGGGGTGCCCACAGTACAGCCTCTCATGGTAAACTCGTTCTTGCCATTAAGGTAAAGGTGCTCCAATGAAGATTGATGCTATACACACCCACACGTAGTGCAGATGGGGTTTTATTTTTCCTCCATAGGACCAAATCTAGACTTTTGCCCAGGTAGTATCTGTGTTACTAATTTCCTGCAGTAACCTAGAAAGCAGGCCCTATTGTGTCTGTGATTCTGGAATCTAGCAACTTATTTAACTCTGTGAGGAGGAAGATTTTTGATAAGGAGGACTGTAGGACCTCTTTTTTTGCCACTTTAAATAAAGGTTTTGTTGCCCCAAGTCCATACCATGAGCATATGAATGCCCTCCTCATGCTGAACAGGAGAGCCATCAATGAAGGCTGGGTGGGAGTGGGCGCCTTCTCTTTACATGGTTGTCAGAGTTGAAATTTTGGTGTGACAGAGCCCTATCTCAGATGGAAATCACCTGAAATACTGAATTATATGTGGAGGCGGCAAACCTGTCCCCTGTCATCAAGCAAATTAAATGACTCACTATCTGGGTGTTACACAGCTGGCTTCCCAGGGGGCTGCTTTTAGTGCACAAGTTACATTGTGAGACACTGAGATCACACGATCAGACTCTGAGGTCTATCACATGAAATCTCCTAGACTAAACCATGAGGTTGTGTAAGTCCAGGGCACTCCATTGCAGGAAATTAAATCTCTCTGCCTTGAACCAACTCAAGATCTGAGAGGACAGCTCTGCAGCACTCAGCACATAATAGTTCAGGGGTGGGATGCATAACACGATAGTACACCTGGCTATAAAGCTGCAGACATTTTGTTGCTTGATTGTTTCATGACACATGCCCAGAAGCAATGCTGATGGCCCCTGAGCCATGCTTTTCCCTGCTCCTGGAGGCAGGCAATGCACAGCAGCAGCCCAGACAGCTGGAGGCAGCTCTCACAGGTGCCTCGTGACAGCCACATGTACCCAGCCATGTCCCAGGGAGGCAACAGGGCTGTGCTGTGCACCAGACCCCACCCCACCCCTTGCATTGCTGCACACGTCTGCACACACAAGGAGGGCAGCAGGGTTTCTGTAAAACCTGCCCCAACAGCTCTGCATCGCTCAGGAAACCCCACCACCTTTAAATGCAGCAAATGCCACTCAGATGCCAAGAATTCATTGTGATAGGGATGATTTTCAACTGTGAGGACAACAGATCTCTTCTGGAAAAACCTTCACCTTGTCACTGTGCCTGCAGCTCATTTGTGCAATGGCACCCTCCATGAGAGAGAGAAATGTGTAATTTCTCAGGGAGTACCTCCAGGGCTGAGCAGGCTACAGGCAAAGAGCACACGCTGAATGCACCACCCTTCCCCCTTCAGCCCCAAGGAGCATGTCTCTGTGCACTGCTCCCTGGACTCATAGATCACCCCTGGTCCCTAAACTCTCCCTGCTGTCTTCACTGGGAGGACAAAAAGAAAAGATTCTGGAGATCAGCACGCTTCAAAAATAGAAGTGCCCAAAAAAGAGGCTACTCAGATAATCATCACTGTGCAGAACTTTAAAATTATACCCAGGCATCATGTACACCATGGGAGTAGAGGAAAGATGACCTTTCCTGAATTTGGCTTTTTTTTTGTGAATAGGGGATTTCTTCCACCCTAAGGAGACAGGGAAAGGATATTGCTGAAGCTGCAGCCACGCCACAGTGTAAAACAGGTCAGAGACTGTCTTCCAGTCCTGAGGCATGTCTTCATGACTGAATTGTTGAAATTTCTTGCCCTGCTTCCACTCCCCACCTCGTAGGATGTCCACATCCAAACTGCTGCCTGGGAAGAGCCTGTTAGATCCTGGGAAACTGAGAGCTTGCACACATGGAAGGAAGTGTGTGGGCAGACATGGAGTCAGAGCTTTGACGTGTGCCCTGACTCCTGGAGAAGACGCGGCTGTGGCTCTCTGCTCTCCCAAGTTTGGTACAGTAGAAGGAATGAGACATTGTGTGCCATATTCAGCCACTCTGCTCTGCATTCTCCAATACACTTGGATACTTGGGGCAGTTATCCCAAGCCCAAAGGACCATTGCAGTGGTTTATCCACATGGAGATTACCCCAACGTTTCTCCATGATCCACAAGGGATTGGGGTAGAAGTTTCCCTCAGGTGGGTGGACCATCTGTGATCCTGCAGCCCTCTTACAAGGGCTTTAGGTCCTGATGTACTTTTATGAAAGAAGGAATAAAAAATCAGTTAAAAAGAAAAATTCTCTTCTTTGTCATAACATCCAAAACTCCCAAGAAATATTTTCCTAGAATCGAAAGAAAAAAATAAAGTGTAAAAGGTTATAAATCTTTAAATCTGAGTTTGGACTGTAAGGAGGCCAAAAGCTAGCCAGACTGGGGTAGTTGGGAAGCCCTGCAGCCCTCGGAGAAAAGAGCACAAAGCTCTCATTCCTTCTACTGTACCAGAGCTGCCTTCTGACACTGTTTTCGGGAACTTGCCAGCTCATTTTCTAACTTGTTTGTGAGACATCAACAGCCTCAAATTACAGCAGTCTGAACAGCCCAGTAAATATTTACACAAACCTGCTGGTGATGGTTTGAGCTGACATGCGTTACCTTTTGTGTTGGGGGGAGGCTATATTTACAGCCAACCAGCTAATGAACATGATCCCAGCCATGGTTTAATACAGATGGCTCTTTCAGCATTTGCGGCTTTCAAGTTACAGAGAGCACAAACTTCAATAGCCTTCGTTAGAAGGCTCTGTCTCAGCTCTCTCCGTTTTGTTTACAACCAGTCTCTCTTTGTGCAGTCAAGGGTTGACTAATGTTCAGCTGTTTGCAGCCAGCAATGCGGTTGTGTAGGACAGGGCTTGTTTCTTGGTTTTTTTCTTTCTTTCTTTTTTCCTCTTTTTTTTCTTTCTTTTTCCTTTTGACACTGATGGCTTTTATTTTAAACCTACAACGAGCGCAATTTCTGCAACGTAGATTCATTTTTGCTTGAGTGGCCTTTCTCCAGGCTGTCTCACAAGGCTGGAGCCTGGTGTAGAGGGAGTGTGGAAGGGGGCAGGAAGCCGTGCCTGGACGTGGACTCTGGCTGTGGGGGCTCAGTGGAGGGCTGGAAGCCATGACTTTCCAGAGTCGCCCCTTAGAGACACATCTTATAGACACCCAGGTCTCACTGGCAGCTCTGGTAGGATTCCAGACTGCCCTACGGAAGATGACTAAGGAACTTGTAGCTTATGCAATCAGATATTATTGTAACAGCACACTTTTTATATTGTCTTTTTTAGCCATAATCTAAACCATTGGCTGAAAAGATCTCGGGTTTTTTGCAGTTCTACATCAAAGAAATATTTTAGATAAATGAGATAGGAAAAATGAAGGGTGAGGAAACTAATGAAGGAAATTTAGGCTGTTATTCTGACAATTATTTCACATTCGTTGGTTATGATAGAAGCACAGATAAACTTTTTCTTTACTGTCATCACACTTACAAAGCCTCAGACTCTAACAAACTCACTCATTCAAGACTACCTGTACTTAGTGGGTCAACACTCCCCAGGAGCAGACAGTCTGACAAATGCTCTGTGTTTGAGATGAACTAATTTTAGACCAGACTGTACAATGCCACAGTTTTAAACCTACACTACTCTAAAACTAAATGCAAGTGAGGAATTCTGAATGAAGAGGCGTTGCCGGTTTTAGAAAAATTTCTTGTATGGTTCAAGTATCTTAAGTGCTGGTAGAATCTAATGTGCCGGACAAAATCCTACCAAAACAAAGACAAACCCCAGTTTTTAAGTCACCGCACTCATATGGAGATCTATCCCAACAGCAGATCTGACAAAGCACAGAAAATCTATTTGGTCAAATATCTCTCCTCAGAAAGAACAAAGGTACCAGCATCCTGAAAATATCTGACCTTTGCAGGCTTGGCCTTGGAAGTTCCCTCACAAATCTGGTGAAAATACAATAAAAATATAGCTCAGAGAGATTTATGGCTGCATACAGCTGACCTGAAATCATTAATAGAAAAGAAGGTCATCTTTTCAGAAGACGAAATGGCCAGTTCTCAAATGATGGTCTGCTCTTTCCCGTCAAAACAAGAAGCTCTTCCCATTGAAAGCAACAGCATTTCACTGCTATCATTGAATGAAAACACCTGATATTCCCTGGTGGAGCAGGATCCTGCAGCATTAGCAACTGCTCTTGAGTTTTGAAGTAAAGGCAGGTGAAAAGGCAGGTGACAATGGCTGGAGTAGGAACTTGATCTCAATCTGCCCTTTCTGATACAGGCCAGGCCCATTCTTTTAAGCTCCATCCTGGACCAGACTCCACTGTCTATACTGAATATTTTGCTCCATCAAATCTCTTCCTGGAGTGGTTACACAGAATGAGTATTACACCTCGTGGAAGCAGCATCACTTAGTTAAATTCTTTCAGAGAAGAAAAGCCTTGGAAACAACAGAGTTGCTTAGTAGTCCTTTGACAAAACATTTGTTACCAGAACACAGTCTGTTAAGAGCTGTTCACGGAATAACAGAGTTGCTGCCAAATAGCCTAAAACAAAACTTTTAGGGGGAATTTTTGTTTTTAAATAAACATATTTTGAGAGAGATCTGGAGTTTCAGATTCTGGTAAAAAGGGAAAAGGCTGATTAAAATATTACCAAATGCTGTAAGGACCCAAATAGACCTGGTTGTCTTTTCCTATCTTTTCTTGCTCAAGAATGTTCAGCTTCATGTTTTCATTTACCTTGGTTAGGAAACACCAGGTCTAGAGATCTGTCACAGAATAAGAAGCATATCTTTGGACCACTCCTCTTGCAGATACATGTGTCTGTGTAGAGACTGCCTGCTTCACATTTCCCCCTGCCCTCTGTGTGTTGTTTGTCTGTTTCAATTATAAATACTTCAGGATAGACAACTTATTGCTATGTACATCTGTCAGCCACCTGCCACACTCTTTCTTGCCTCTGGATGTTCTGCCACAACAATAATTGTTCAATGATACATGAGAATGAAGTATCTCTGAAAGGAAAGTATGTGGTCCTAGGAGACCTGTGCTCACGTCTGTTCGCCAAAAGGAATTGGTTCCTCAGTCTGTAAAGGAGATGGTAATTGTGGCTGCTTATCCAAATTTGGGATGGACACAGGGATATCCTGTGAGAAGGCTACAAAATGTTTCTGAATGATTGCAGCCAATGAGACCTTAGTGTAGATGGTGCTAGGGAGAGAAGAACAAGACTGTAGTGAGGAGGCAGGACTGCACTAAAAGATGCTCTTTCAGCCTTTTTCTCATTCCACTGTTATTTTCCCTTTTTGGCTGGTGGCCTAGCTGATTGAGAACTTCCCACTTGGATTTTCTGCAGAATATCCTATTTTGTGAAATCTCTAGTTTGCTGACTTTCTGCCACCATTCAGGTTTGTACCAGACGGTCTGTGGGCACTCCATATGAGACAATATCCCTCCCTGAACTCTTCCTGACATGGACTGTTTGTGGGCCACCCAGTCAGGCTACAACATGCATGGGAATTATGTACCTGAATGTTTATCTGGGCTGTACCCAGACATGTCACTCAGTTGTATTGATTTTGGAATTACTGAAGAAACTGCTTGTGATCTGGAAAGTCCCCTCTCAGTCTTTGAGAAGAGCCCTGTGTTACCAGGCAAGTAGTTCCCAGCATGAGGCCAAGTAGAAATTTCCTGGGTTCAGATGGTTCTAATACCACATTCTAATGACAATGCACTGGTTCTTTGTGTGTCTCTGGAAGTGGTGAAAGGTCATAAAGGAGAAAATGCATCTCCTCCAAGGACATGTGCAAGGTCCAACCTCAACCAGCATAAGTTTGCTGTGGAAGCCATAAACCTCTTCTGCTCCCGTTCCATAGTTGCTCCGGAGGGACTGTGACTCAAACTTGCTGCACTGAGGCTATTCTGCTAGCCACATCTGGAAAAGGAAAAGGGGAAGAAATCAGAGCCTAAAACAGTCCTAAGAGCAGTACTGAACCAGGTGAAAGCCCAGTCTGTACCACACAAAAGAAAGAGGGACGGAAGGACCTGGAAACTGAGTATCACACTTTTTCCATGAACAGAATTAGAAGTTTAGGCAGGGATATCATTACTACTACTTATGGTTACAGTTGTTCAGCATATCATAAAAACTTGTGGAGTAATCTAGGGTGGAAGAATTCTGCTCATAGTGCAAACAAAAAAAAAGCTCATATAAAAAAATGCACTAACACAAAGATAAAACTCATGCAAGGATAGAGAGGGCTGTTGATACACATTACTCTGTAAATAGAGCAGCGTCACTTAAAATTCAGAGATATTTTTGACATTTGATTTTATTCTTTCACATAATCTCCTTCTACAGAATTTGGACAGAACCTCTCCAAATTTTTTATCAACCCTTTAATCCATCTTCATGACCATGTACAAAATAAGCCACTGAAGAAGGAACATGCTGAACCACAGTGATGACAATTCTGCTTGGCTGAGCTGAAATGGACAACATGCGTGTCCCAGATGGCTTCAAAAAGAATGCATTCTGATTAAGGAGCAGTGGGAACATTTTCCAAGGACATTTGGGTGCCTCTTATAAATTTATAAGGCAGATGCTTCTCCTTAAAAGCATCTGCCTCACAGACCTTTTTTTCCCCTCTACTCAGATATATAGGGATTAAACTTCTGTGAAACCGTGAGTCCATTGCAGTTTCGTGTACGTGCTAAACCCAGTTTTGCCACCTTCACAATGAATGATACCTTTGCTGAAGAGCTTAAAGAGGAGGGGTTTGGCTCCTCACCTCAGAGAGGATCTGGGAATGGGAAGATGCCAGAAGAGAGTGCGATCTGGTGGGAAGGATTCTCCTGCATTCATACACAGTACCTAGAGTCCATCTATGAACAGAAGAGGGACTGTTTGAAATTCTGCACCACTGTTGCAGGACTGCTGTTTTGCATTTTATGAGATCCATTATCTTCCATATTTCATCAGGCTGTGTTCTTATCTGAGATTAAGTAAGCAACCACCTAAGCAGCCAACAAGCTCCTGAAATGTGTGGGCCTTTAACACCACTGCAGAGTGTCTAGAGAAAGGTCTGCTGTGCAGCCACAAGTATCCTCCTGAGATCAATTCCAGCACACAGACCACAAGACTGGAGCGGTTCCTCAGGACCTTCTTCGTACACTGGCCTTGAGGGAACCTCTAAGCAATGATAGAAAGTCAAGGCAATCTTAGGAAAGTACTTAACTCATCCACAGCACAGTGCGTTTACAGCTGCTGAAAGCACATAAATGTTGCTGTCTCTGTTTTCCTTGGACACATCAACTTTTTATTGTCCGGGGATTTACACTGCTGTGTAATGCAATGCCTTGTGTGCCCTGCAGGATCAGGGTGCAGCGCAGGAGGTCAGAGGGAATAAACTTATAGCAATAACCATGGCATAAGCAACTCTGCAACTCCCCATTTTACAGCCCAAAGCAGCACACACAGCTCTTACTGGTGATGGAAAAGCAATGTTTAGGTCCTCTTTTGGGTGCCAGAGCATTTCTGTTGGGGCAGAACATGCTAAATGAGTGTCCTAGGGTAACTTTATGATGCTTGAATCCCCAGTCGTCTGTTCTGTTTGTGCTGTATATTGAGTCCTGTGCCTTTAAGACTGGTTCTAAGAGCAAGGAGAAGCGCGGAGTTTGTTTTGAGAAAACTGCCTGACTCCTCCACATTCTTCTGCGGATGGGGTGTTCAGCGGAGGCTTGGAGAGACTGCAGGACAGAGATCTTGTTTTTGCTTTTAGTTAGTTTCAGCTAGCTAGGGCAGAGAAGTTCCCTGGACTGTTTTTTTTTCCTTTTTCTTGGAACTGTTTAAACCTGCTCTGGACTGAAAACCCAGGGGAGCACTGGGGGCTGCACCTGCGGCCCACCGGGGCCTGGACCTCGGCATTTTCCAGCAGCGCCGGAGGGACCGGGACTGAGGAGAGACTGAGAGAGAGCCGAGTTACACCCACGGCAAGGACTTTCTCAATTTGCCATCTCACTTCAGAAGGAGAGGTTTTATTGTTTCATATTATTCATTCTTTATACTTGTATGCACTTCATTTGTTTAGTAAAATAGCTTTTTCCACTTTTCTCCAAAGAGGTTTTTTTTTACCGGACGGTTAGAGGGAGGGGCCACTTGGGTTTGCTTCCTTAGAGGGATCCTATACAGAGGTTTTCTCCCAAATTTGTCCCAAACCAAGACAGTGAGGAAACTTCTCATCCCTGGGGATCCTGTCTACAGCCACCCTCACTGGGTGGCCAAGGGACTGGCAAGAAGTGTAAGAGCATCACACTTCCAAGGTGTTAAGAATCAAATCACAGGGCAGATCAATTTGGAAGATGGGTTAAAGATCTCCTCTTCTGCCCACCAAGACACATTACCTTGCCATTTGCGTGCTTCAGCTGAGCAGAGACAGCTCGCAGGGCCCATCACTAGCAGTGCAGCAGCCTTTCATCTGAAGAATGTGGCTCTGCTTGCTGAGCCTACTGAGAACTCAGTAGTCTGGGAACCAAGACTCAGTGACGACAGCTTCCCGCAGACACAGGCACATTTCTGTGTATTTATGGACACTTAGTGTGGGTCTCGTCTGAGGAAGGACCCAGAACTGCTGTGGCAGGGACACTGAGTGCTTGGCAGAGTGTGCTGGAGAGAGGGAAATAGTGTCTGTCAGTGCCCAGCTTCACCCTGGCTGCAGCAATTTCGCAAACGTTCCTGTTTTGAACATCAGGCACGTTCACAGAGACTCTTGTACTTTTGGATGTCTGATAGACTGGGAGCATCAACTGTGTCAAAAGAAGAAAATGCTGTAAATGTAACAGTCTTTTTGCTCTAAAAGCCACACAGAAAACCATGCAAGCATCTGTATTTAATCTGCACATCGGTCTGACAGACTGATTTACAAAAAAACCCAAAACATAAAATGAATAACATTGCTTTGCCTGAAGAATATTCATGTGATCAAAGAGTGGACATTTAAGTCAAGTGCAGGGATCAAATGGTACCAAATTCCAGAGCACAACTGGCATATTGGGACGATCCAGTTTTACTTCTTCAAGTCCTTTTCCAGTCCTACTACCCATCTAGCAAAAAAGATGTGCTGTTCCTCTCAGTGTTTTTTTAGCCCCAAGAGAGCAAATATAGCCATTTGATCCCGACTCAGAGCTACTGGGTTCCTTCCCACTTCTGCAGAGACCTCCCCTGTGAGTTTACATGTTCCAGTTGCGCTCTGCAGCTGCTGGAGACGGTGCCCCTCTGCAGTGCCATGCCGTACTTTGGCAAGTCTGTGTCTTGTTAGGAAGCAGTGGGGCTGGTTATGCCACATGGATGCTGGTGTAATACTCCCTGTGCCCCGTGGTCCTGTCTCCAGTTTCTCTGTGCTACAGACAGGTCAGAGGAGTGTTCCTCAGAACAAGGTACAACTACACAGGAGAGCAAACCCATGACTTCACTTTCAACAGTACTGTGTCTTACATCTAAAAAAAGAGATGTATTTATAGTTCTGTGTCCCAGGATGTCTCTGGGACTTTTCCTGAGGTGGTTGTTGGCTCTGAATGAACTGTTTCTGAATGGTCCATTAAAAATGGACACACGTACCTGTGGGAGCTCCCACGATTAATGTTCTCAAGCCAAGGCTGATGGTCGCTTGTAATGGTTGCCTACAGTATATGGCAAAACTCTTCCCAGAAAAATATTCCTTGCCTTTCCCAGCCTTTCATCCTTGCCTTACCACTAACTCTTACACATGCATCAATTCCAGTTAGAGGTGAGCATTCATCTTTCAAGCTAAGAGGAAGTACTACTACCTGTGAAAACTGCTGCCTTAAAGATAGCAGTGAGTGCTGTTGGTAGGACAACTTGCAGCTGTCTGTGGTGGTGTTTGGTAGATGGAGAAAGCCTGGGGGCACACTCAGCCTGCTGTGACAGCTGGAGGTTACTTTTGTCCTCCTGGACAAGGAGAATGTGGTTTTTCTTTTAATTTTTTTTTACTTTTTAGAGTGGGGAGGAGGTGGGGGTGCCTCCTGCAGTTTTTCACGATAGTTGAATTTTACACACTTGAAGAAAAAAAGTCTGTTTATGTTGCAGTTCCACTTCATACAACCCTATCCCAGACTTATTCCCTCACCATGTGCTGTTGTTTTACTGACCCCCTCCAAGACAACCTCTGAGGAACTGACCTCAACAAGTGATTGCAAGGAGGTCACTACTTTTCTCTGCTACTTTCAGTCTCACCTCTCCATAAAATCCAAAACCTCTGATATTTCCTTCCTCAAAAAAACAAACTCCTTAGGGCAGGAACAAACTCCTATTCTTTGCACAGCATTGGGCAACACAAGACCAGGGCCACCTGGGACAGCTTTCTGCAGCACAACACAAATAATGGAGGTTTCACTACCAGGGCAAGAGGGCAGAGTTTTCCTCTGAGCATTCAGGATCTCTGGTCTGGTGTTGTAGCACCCAGCAAGTAGCTTAAAGCTGTGGACAATGTGATTGATGTAATTCCCTCTGAGGACAAGACTGCTGCCATGAATGATGGGAGCGGGAGTTTGAACTTGCTGAGTTCAGGGGATTCCCTTCCCTTCTTAGATCTTTGTCTAGGTGGCAGCAGCAAATTTTTATGAATTGGAAAAGTCCCAGGGCAGCCCATTTTCCAGCTCCTGCCTTCCCGGAGGCTCAGTGTATGGTGCAGAGAGGGAAGAGGGCAGGGAGGGGAGGGTGTCATGGGCTGCTGACACACAGAACACTGCAAATTTCCACCCGCCTGGGGCTCGCCAAAAGGAACTGCTTGAATCAGGAAGTTGGGCAATGCATGGAAACACACTTCCCCTCACTCTACACTTCTGAATAGAGTTGTCACAGCTCTTTATTTTTTAACTCCTTTGCTTTCTCCCTGCTCTGTCCAAGGCGTCTCTTCCTCTCCAGAAGAGAAATAGCAAAGCATATGAGAACTCCACAACCTTGAAGCCACTAGAACTGGCTGAATTTTGGAAAGTCAGTCATTTCTTTCCTGCAGGATGCAGAGAATTTGAGCCCCCGGGTACTGCTCAGGGTGCTTCCCACAACAGAGGTGCCATTCCCAACACATATAAGAGCTACTCACCAGGTACAGTCAAGCCCCTGGTCATTAATAATGAGAGTGAGCTGTTTCATGCCAACTTCAAACATTTGTTCTCCATCTCACCCAGAACTAAAGCAGTATCTTTCCCAAGTGTCTGGGAGAGCTGGTATAAGGAAGGGTTTTGTCAGAGCTGCAAAAACCCACATTCAAATTCCTGTGCTGGTGGCTCTGGGGCAAAGTTTCCTTCTCTTAAATTACTCTTGACTCAGGTCAGGAGTAATTTAAGAGAAATCAAGCGTTTCTTCCTGGGCTTCCCACTACCACCATCAGCATCATAGCCAACCACAAGCAAGCAAAATGAGAGGCTTCCTCTTCCTCCCTGTCATCACGACAGTCACAGCATCTCATAGATAGAAGGACAGGGAAATTCTCATCTGAAGGTATTCTACAGATTAGGAAAGACAAGAGGTTGAAAACTGAAAGCTGAACCTGAGCCTTCTTGGTTAGTTGTGCCATACTAGATGTCTTTCCATGGAGGGGTGGAGGACAGCATGCTTCCATTCCTGGGAGGAAACACGCAATAAAAACCAGCAGTAACAATCAACAATTTTCAAGAGCGTCAGCCAGCAAGGCTTGAAAGTGAACATAGAACTTGTCTCCCTCAAAGCTTTTTTGAATCTCTCTTACCCCTCTCTCTCCAGACCTCAGCCCCTGCCCTCCAGAACATCCTGAGCAAACAACTGAGATTTCCTGTGCAGTGAGTCATGGGATGGAGCACAATGGGGAATACGAAGCAATGGATCAGGAAATGTTTCGTGTAAGATGGGGGAAGAAGGGAAGCAGGGCAAAAGTGAATGGAAGAGAGAAAGAAAAGCATCAAGTAATATAGAGAAACTCTGACTCAACTGGAGATTGAACAGAAGAGCCTGCAAGGAAGTAACTGAAAGAAATGGAAATGCATTGGAAGTGTTGAAGTGCTGCAATGGAGTGACAGAGGACAGTGGGAGAGCAGTTATACAATGCTGTGAGGTCATTGCAGGCAGAGGGCAAAGTCACTCAGGGCAGATACAAGGCGAGGCAGGACTGTGCAGATGAGCAATGGCCAGGGAAGCAGGGCAGCCAGCAGGCAGGCAGGCAGAGCTGCTCACTGGATGGAGCAAAGGATCAAGCAGCTTCCTTGGTAGGGAGTTGGCTGAGCACTCCCCTTAACAAAGATGCATATCTGTTTTTTCTGAATGCTTTCAAAAGTAGTGATTCCACTTTAGACAATGATGGGTGTTGTCAAAGAAATGTATCAGAACCTGGAGAAACAGAGCTGTATCCTGCAAAGAAGTCAAAGCACGCCATGTGAAGATGGCTCTCCTTTGCCATACATGTTATACAGTTATTTACACCAGTTCAAAGGGGCAGAAAACATCACTAAAATCAAACAGAACCGTGGTAGCATTTTATGTACATCTCAGCCATTTTGACCCGGCACTGATGACAACCCCAGAGATTGCACAACAGAGGATTAGAAGATCCCTGCTCTTTCCCAAAGCTGAGTCTCCCCGAGACAAGAATCCTCCTGATATGTCTGCACATGAGATAGGGGCATTTTGCGTAGTCAGGAAAAGCAATGACCCATTTAACACCACTTGGTGCTGCCAAGGGAGCAGTGAGCTGGGCAGTGTGCTGTTCTGCCCAGCACTGCTGTCTCACCCTCCCAGCCCACGGCTGCCACACTGTGTGGATCTGTGTGCTTCATCTGCCATGTGCCTGAGTGCCAACAGCCAGACCTTCAGCCACAGCAAATCAGCTCTGCTTTGCTGAAACCCACCAGCCTAGGGAGCTATTCCAGCTCACCCAGGATGAGGCCCCTGGAGCACCGAGAGGAAGGGCTGTCTTGTTCCCTATTTGTGTCCTGATTAGTACACACTGACCTGACCCCTGACTTAGTCTTAAAACGCAGATGAAGTACAAATAATAGTGTTGCTGTTTTGGTTATCAGCAGCTCACTCAGAGTAGCACAAAAGTCTTCTGGACTTTGCCCTCTTGCTTTAAACCAAATGTGTGCCAAGCAGGGATCACTCTGGGATAACCCCAGTGTTGCTGCTACTGTGCTAATGTAGTGCTGCAATAGAGCAACAGTCGCTGCAGCCCCATCATCGCAAAAAACACAACCCCGCACAATTTCAGTCCCACCATGGGAATAAGTGACAGAATAAACCCAAGGAAAAAACATCTCGGAGAAATTAAAAGCAAAAATTAATAATTAAAGTCCAGAACATCAAACTTTCCAAAATATCTCTGTCTCATTCATATTTCTACTAAAACACAAATAAAAAGCTACAATTTGTTGAATTTTGGCAAATTACTGTATTTGTGTTGTTGGACTTTTAAACCCAGATTTTCTGCATTTTTTTTTACACCTAGTTTGTAGGTGTAAATTCATTGACACACAGGGAGCTGCTGTGAGGACACCTGAAGTAGTCACCATGTCCTTCTGGATCACCCAAGGTGGTAGGTGGTACTCACTTTTGTATCCAGGCAGCGGCACAGCAGGGATCAGAAAGTGTGTAAACCTAGAGCTGCAGCCAATGAAGCTGGCAGTAAGAGATGAACAACATCAACTTACCCACATTTGCCTTTTTTCCAGCACTGGGATTGTCTTCTTACTGCCCTCAGGGCAATGGACTACTCCTCAGCAAGCTTCCACTCAGGCCCCAGAGGGAGTTTGCAACCTTCTGTGAAAAGACCTGATCCCCTCACTTCTGTTTGGAGAGTATGGGCTTTCCACAAGGCCAAAAGAGAGGAAAAGGGGAGAAGAGTCCAAGCAGGGCAGTACTTAAGTGATAAATCTGGCTCCATATTGCTCCAAGTGAAGGTATTTGGAGCTAGGTGTTGTGGTTCAAGCCCATCTCTAATTCCTTTAAAAATACGTGACACAATCCTGAGTCTTTCACGCTAAAGAGCACTCTCAGAGCTTTCATTTAATGGCTTTTCTTTCCTGCTCACAGCTCCCTCTCATCTCTGCAGCTTTTCACTGTGCAGTGCCAGAGCCATAAAGATTGTACTATAAAGGGGCCCCCCAGTCTTTATCTTGCATATCACGACATCATGATTCAAATGTTACAGCACTGCAACACAAATGTAACATCAATGTACATCCCGTAACAGGCCCTAATCCGTCCCAGATTTGGTTCAGTGCTCACTTGCTCAGATCTCCTTGGACCACACATCGTGTGCCACTGTTTGTGTTCAGCATAGACGAAGCATCAGTGTGGAAATCTCATCAACACAACAACAGTATGGTCAGATCAAGAGGAGCTAGCAGGAAGCCACTCTGTATCTTTCCAGAAGATTTGCCAATGTGAATGTTTCATGCTCATGGAGCCTTCCTCAGAGGCACTGGAGCTCATTTGCAAAGGCATTGGCTACACCCGTCCAGGGCAGCCCAAGTGCCCAGCACAGCAGGAGTTGTATTCCCAGCCACCGCCGAGGAATGCCTGGCCTTGCATGGAATGGCCAGGTCATGGGAGAGCTCACAGGCTGGGCCTGAGCTGATCCTATTGCTGCTTCAGCCGCCTGAGAGCCCAAGGCTTGAGTCATGCTTGGAGAGCAGCAACAGGAGCCTCAAGGCCCAGCACCACCTTCCCGGGAATGTGGCAGGCACCATCCATCCATCTGCCACATGACCTCCTTTTCCAGTTTGTTGCTAAACTGTCCTTTTGACAGGAGAGAGCTGTGAGCCATTCCCAGGTAAACTCTTTCTTGCCCTTACCTCCTTTGTTGATCATATGGAAACCACTAACATCCTGTCCTGCACTCCCAGGCATTGTTCATTTTATTGGAAGAAAAACTCTTTCTGTGAAAAATATTGTGAAGACAATATGAACATCAGGTCTATATTACTATTTACATCAACGAATATTACAGAGCAAGGAAACAAAATTAAAAAACAAAACAACAAGCCCTCCATCTTGATCACAGCTGCGGTGAAAATCACTCAGCAGCACTGGAAAGCTTCCTCCCATCCAAGTATTGATCGCTGGAAACATTCCCTGCTCATGACATTCATTGAAAGGGCAAATGCTTTGAAAATACAATAGAATGAACAATTTTTCTTTCTTTGCTTCATCCTCCTTTTGGACTAAACAGAGTTTGACAGATTTTTTTTTTAATTAAACAACATCAAGTCCACAGTATAGCTATATGTTGCAATATGTGGCTATATATTTGTCCTGCCCTGCACATTTAGTGCTCAGGCAATATTCAGTATCACTAAAATTAATCCAGAGCAACCACATAATTCTCCTGTGGCTTTGAGATGACCCTGTATGTGGTTTGCCCAACTAACAAGAGAAGCAAACCATGTGTTTGAACAAAAACATGCTGAATCAGGGAGGCCTGTGTTATT
The DNA here is from genome assembly GCF_015227805.2 of Hirundo rustica. Classification (NCBI taxonomy): domain Eukaryota; kingdom Metazoa; phylum Chordata; class Aves; order Passeriformes; family Hirundinidae; genus Hirundo; species Hirundo rustica. The sequence goes on from NC_053452.1 coordinate 42,633,356, forward strand.
GTTAGGGGTAAGAAATTGTGTTGTGGAAATACAGCCTGGAGACCCTCATTCCCTCCTGGTACTTCCTATCCTATGCACTTGCATAACTTCTTGTCTCAAAACATTGTGTGGTTCCAAAGGCTCCAGAAACTTTGGGACAAACATGGACAGGCTAATGTTGGTTTTGCAAATATCATGCAAAGCTGGCTGCTTTTCACACAAAACTGGGTAAAACAAACTAAGTTTACCTGATGTCAGATATTCCCAGAATAACTACATTTTGTTCGAAGTGTAGTTGTTCGTGTGGTAAATTGACTGTCTGTGTTTAAACATGAGGTTCACTTGCAAACAATGCAGAGTGAGATCCCCAGAGTGAACGATCACACATGTTGGTGGACAACACTTTGGGCACAGGATGCCAGAGTGGGAGAACTCCATCCTTATGGACAAAAAGCCACGAAACCCCTCAATGTATCCATCAGGTATCATTGCCTGGGACACTGCGCAAGGAGAACTGCCTGCTGCATTGGCAGTAAGAGCTGAAAAGAGTGTTCGTGGCCCACCAGGAACATCTGGTGTGTCAACTCACATCAGCATTTGGGCTCGCTGAATATTACTGTGTTTATGCAACTGCCTCTGGAGAAGGAAGAAAGCCAAATGTTCATGACTAATTCCACCTGCTGGAATTACTTTTTGCATTGTCATGTCTTTCACATTTGTTACCTCTTTTGCAGCTTTAGGTCCTCTTGTTTATGACTTGGTTTCCTAGAGAAATTTAAACCCTTAATCTCTTTGGAACAGAAATTTTGGGGTTTGGGGATTCATCAAGACACCGTACCTTGCTAATGAAGGTTAATCTGACCAGTTTCACTAGCCGTATGTAGAAATTTCAGCTCCTTTGTTCCCTCTCCCACACATGTAGAAGAGCAGTAGGTTTGGAGACAGGTTGGTCAGCTCAAGTGAGGGCCAAGGCCACCAGCTCCAGGGGAAGTGTAACCTTTGGTGTGGTCCATGCAATCAGAGCCCTCTACCACGGTGTGCCTCAGTTCAAGAGATGATCTTGGCAGTTTTTGGTCAAGAAGCACTGGAGCTCTCTCCACTGCTGTTCTCCAAAGGGAAGCACCTCTGCTTATTCTTTCAGATATGGGGTTTTGATATACCCCAATGCAAATGAGAAGCATGCATAGGAAATTAGATAGATGACATCCTTTGAGTGTTTTAAATTCTCCTCCCAATTTTAGGTCCTACTGTCCTCCTTTTCCCTCTAGCAGGAGGATTAATCTTTCTTCCTGCAGCCCTGTGAGGACCAGCACTCATTTTCCAGAACTGTACCTCAGCCCCAGCTGGGCTTTAACAGCTCTCTAAGTAACTGGGACACCAGTTTGCTAGCTCAAAAATAATTATTTTGTGCTGTACAAAAATTAAAAGTTTCCATTTTCTGAGAAAATTAAAGAAAATAGACAAAGCTGTCTTTAGGCTATGGGCAATGTGGATAGCCTATTGAATGTTATGGAAGCTCTTTAAAGGAAAGCATTGTTTCAAACTGAAAACTCAAATGTCTCGTTTCAAAAAAGATCACAGGGATTTTTCTTCTCTAAAAGTTAGAGTCTTCTCTGAAAAACTGACGCAGATTAATTGAATTCAAGTTCAGAAATGGCTCCAGACCCCACCACTCACCACAACTGCATCTATGGCTATTTTCTTGCCATCTGATATCTTCTGCCAGCTCCAGCTCTAGGTTATACAAACCCCACCCTGAGAATGCATTTGAGGGGGGTTGCATTATCAGGGTGGAGATACACATGTATTTTGCTGTAGGTAACTCCCCAGCTCTGTGATTTGCTGCTGGTATCCACACCCTAGCTTTCTTCAAGGACTCCCAAGCTGATCCTGCTGCTGTGCACTGGGGAACTCCTCGTCTCTTCTATGCCACCATTTTGGTTTGCCATCCCATCTGTGCACTGGGGTGAGGCTGCAGGAGCCAGACACAGGGAGCAGACACGGAGCAGGTACGGCGCAGGTACAGGTTCTGCAGTCCAGTGAATGCTGAAGGTCTGTCTTGTGTTTCTCAAGCCCTCATGCCAGAGAAAAGGGCCATCTGTGGATTTTGGCACATATTGAGTTCAGGCCTTGATTCCTTTCTACATGGAGGTTTTTATCTAACCCAGAGCAATAAATAACTGTCAGATTAAGCATGGCCATGCAAATTTTACTGTACTCAAATTGTAAAAGCCCTCTTTTATGTGGGTGCCCTCTGAAACAAGGCGACCCTTCCCAGCCCTCAGTTATGCTCAGCCCTTCTCTAATCACCCTGTTTCGGATGTGCAGCTTGCCGTGAAAGACAAATGACGGGAGCTATTAAACTCTGTCTTGTTGTGAGCGTGCCCAGCTGTAATATTGCAATTACAGACAGCACAGCAGTTTGCTGGGGACTGAGGGATGGGCAAGGACGGCTGGTCTCTTGTAGCACTGCACACCTGGCACCTGCAGATCAGCCCAGACCATCTTCCAAACGGGTCTGCCAAGGCTGTGCAGGTGCACAACTCAGTGTTCACCAGTGCTTGTGCCATGCCAGGATAGAGGAGAGCCCTGGGAAGAGCCAGGGGGCCCCCACAACTGGAACACATCTTCATTCATGGAGCTGAGTCACGGTGTAGCTGATGGGCAGAGGTGGGGAGAGTCCCCAACCCCGCTTACTCACTGCAGCTCTGTCACTGCCTTGGGAGGGTTTGGGTATGACCTGCATCCTGGAAAGCCAGGGTGAGTCAAGCAGGCAGGCAACATAGAGGAGCATTTCAGCGACATCTAGATGTTTTGTGAGATGGCCACTGTCCTGTGAAGGCAACTGTGACTCCACCACTCTGCACTCCCTGCAGCATGGAGTAAGTGCCTCGACAGACACCCAGGAACACGCCGGGGGCACCCAGTAGCTTCCAGGGGTGTGTACAGGCTTAGTGGTGAAGCTGCCAAAGATATCAGGATGCCTAGTCTCTATTAGAACTCTTTCTGTCATTTCTGAGAAGGAGGCTTTCTGTATCGGCAAGGTGTTAGCAAGGATTCTTAAGCGAGAATAAATAAATGCTGTCAGGAATTGTAAATTAAAAGTGATAATTGGAAGAGCTATATTGGAGCATATTTGCCACATACCCACTTGCTCACCTGCTCTTCATTAACACAGCTCAACATCCTAGATTCAGTTAGGGGAAAAAAAAAAAAAAAAAAAAAAAAAAAAAAAAAAAAAAAAAAAAAAAAAAAAGACAAAATGCTTTTTAATCTCTACTCCCAGCCCCCTTCCTGCTACTAGGATGCTAATCAGGATGAAGCCAGAATAAACCAAGGGCAGCCACTGTGGCAGGCAGATGCCTCACTTGTGGGCATACTGAGCCACATGCTCTCCTTGAACCACATCCCACCGAGCACTGAGAGCACCCTTCCCACACCTGAGCCCCTTCTGCTGCTTCAGCCAGTGCTCGGTGACTGCGGGGGCTGCAGCCGCTGTATGCAACACACAGGGTGCATTCATCTTGGGTTTGCCACAGGGACTCATATATTTAATCTGAGGGAGTCCTTGGCCTCGGGCAGTCAGGAGTCAAGGTTGCTGCTGCCACAGAGATGGATGCAGGTGAGCAATCTGCGTGATGGGGCTGAATAAATAAATTAATGGGAATCTAGGATCCATAAAATAAAGGGAAATAAAATATATGTTAGCTTTTACAAAGGTCACAGTTTTGTGAGAAGGCAGTTTCCAGAACGGCTGCATGGAACTTAGCAAGCACTCAATAGGGTTTGGAAAAGAAATGAATTAAATTATTTCTTCCCCACTGTAAATTGAATTGCTACAAATCTGGATGTGGCAAATCTTTCCATGGTACAGAGTTATTGCATTGTAGTTCACAGGGTTGCATAGGCATTGACCACTAGCAGATTTCATTTGTAAACTACCTGAGGGCAGAATTTAACAACTGCATTTATTTATTCATACACCAAATGAGAATTGCCTTTTGCCTGGCTTTTCTGCAGAAAATAATTTTATATTTAAAAAAAAAAAAAAGGTAATACATCTCATTTCTTTAGAAAAGGGACTGTTAATGGACATAATGAAGGAGAAAATATGAATGCTTAGAAAAACAGATGGGTAGATATCAGCAAAAGATAATAGCAGGGATTAAAGATGAAAACTATGAAAAATATTAATTAGATAATTTCCTCAACAAAAGACATCAAACTGTACCAATATGGGGAGTGTATGGTGGTAATGACTTGTATTGCGATACGATCACAGTGTCCCAGTAAGGGATTAGGGCTTCGCTGTGTCAGTGCTGCAAAAGCCTATCTTTGTGAGGCAGCCTCAGATCTCCTAATGAAAGGAGCTATGCAGTGATAAATGGCATTATGTGCCTGCAAGGTTATTGTTACCTCAAGGTCACTGTTGTCACTTCCCTCTGCCTATCCTCATGAAAGCCAATGCTATTAAAACTAAATCACAGTAATAGGGAGGGAGCTGGCTAACACACAAAGCACGTGTTAGAGACCCTGTGCTGGGGTAAACCAACGTTCATGATTTTAACTTTACAAGATATTGTGTATGAACACCATGGCAATGACACGCCCAAAGCTTCCCTTGAAAATGTGCCACTGGATGGGTGCAGGTTTCACACCTGCGGCAGCGTTTTGAAGACATTTTCCCCTAGCGATGCCGTGCCAGCCATGCTGATGTCCATCTGCTCTTGCTCTCTAGCCAGCAGGTCACAGGGACTTTGTGCTGTCCCCTGCTCCGTGAGCCACTCAGGGGTAAGCACACCTTCAGGGCAGCTGTCCTGGCACTGTGAGTCCCTGGCACCTTATCGGGTCCACAAGGATGCTCAGTGGCTCAGTCCAGTGCTAATGCCCAGGCGGATTCGGCAGACACTCTCCTATTAGAAGTCTCGTCATCATGCTGACATCACATTCCCATGATTCTCCTTTTCTGTTGAGAAAATTTCCATCTCCTATTTTCATGGGTGATCCCATCCACATTTAACCATTTCCTGAGACATTCGGGTCAAATCCTGTTACAGTTACACCAAGCTGGGTAGTGATGGAGCAAACAAAGTACAAAGGGAATCCTGCAGCTAAAGGCTGGCGGATGACTGAATTCTGTCTGGAATGAAAGCATTGAGAGCTTCTAAAATAATTGCAACTACTTAAAAATTAAAATTAGTTGACAATTTGACAGATACCGACACATGGATCTCAAAACAGGAAGTTATTTTCAGTCATTTGCATGTCTGAATGCAGGGGCTGCTTCTCCATGTAATGTGGTAACTAGAAAATCTGATTAATTGAATGATGGTAATTGAGTCTGGAAAATAAAAGCTTTTATCAAAAATTCTCAAGAAAGGCAATACAAATAGAAAGGCAATACAAATACTCCTATGTATTACTGATCAATATTCTAGCCATACATTTTTTCTGAGATGAATGTCAAAATACTTCTTGTCATAACCTGCTTATGCTATCACAACAAGCAGTTTGGAGCAGTGAGACATGTTTTACTCGAATTAAGAAGTCATAAGACTGCATAATATAAAGATCAGAGGCTGTGAACCAAATTTTCATTCATGAAAATCTAAGCTGCTGACTGAAATCAGGTGAGAATTTGGTCCACTAGAACCAGCTGGACAGAAGACAAATTGCTGCCCAAGATTTGTTCTGCAAGTGAGTATTAACAGCTTGCACACATCTCAAATCCTTGCCATGTGGTAGCCCAGTCTTCCACAAAGGGAGCCTGTGTTGGGGACCCTTACATGTTTTAGGAAGTTGAGCTGTCTCAGATGAACACGGCTCAGGACTCCTCCACGGCACCAATTACTATTGTGACTCTGCATTTTTGAAGGGAGAAGACCTCCAGGTGCCTAGATGCTCCCGAGTGATCCAGCACAACCTTTCCAGAGCAAAGGATGCTTACAAGCTTGGAATGAACCAAAGCACATCCAAGCAAGAGGATGAGAGCTGAAGTGTTTTGCCAAGGCCAACTCCAAGTCTAGTAACCCTTGGCTTCTCATCACAAGTACCATGCATGAAATAAAACAGAATCTCAAATCCCGTCTGGTCTTATTCCCTCAGCTCTGCTTCCAGTGATGACTGTTCAGAACCTGAAAAGATTTTGTTGCATTTTTTCAGAAAAGAAAGCAAACAGCAGTCTTCATTTTTCCCTTTGTCAGAAAAAGAAAAAAGGTATTTTAATGACCATTGATAGTTTAAAATCTTGAGTAGCTTTTGTGCCATTAAAAAAATGGATGCAGTGATAAACAGAAGACATTACATAAAAAACACATCACTTGCAACTCTCCTTCAGAGATGCACCCTATTAATATCCAAGCATTACGTATTTCACAAAGAGAAGGTTGTATTGAATCATATTGAATACGCTGCAGCAAATGGGTATAGCAGGAAAGAAAAGGCAAGTCAGTTCTGTACCTGTGTTTGTGGCCAGAGTTGAATAATCTCTATTCTTAACATTTCATTTCACCATCTCTTGGGCCTAAATGAAGAGGAAAAGTGTTTTTAAAAATAAAAATCAGATGTATTGGGGACCACAGGACCTTTAGGCGTACACATAACATACATCAGAATGTTGCTACCTAATATTTAAAATTATTTGCATCATAATAGCAGAATTTATGAGTGATACATTTAGCTGTCAGTGTGCATAAACCAGTATTGATTAAAATAATATCTAAAATTCACTACAGAGGTCCAGTCTTACCCCTGGGGATTAATAACCATTTGAGAGGTGTGGAAGGCTGAAGGTGCAGTCAGGGACCATTAACCCCACATTGTCATTAATACCCAGAAAATGTTCTGTACCAAGGTCATTATCACTGTTATAAACTCTAAATGAAAAATTACATAGATGTATGGGGTTTTTTTGTTATATATGATGCAGATGTAATTAGTGGGAACAAAGCATGACTCAAGCATTAAGACTGCTCAGGAGTCTCCCAGGCTTGCCTGAACCATTTCTCAACATTTGCTTTACCTTTAATTAACTGCACTCATCAGCCTCATTTCTCTATTTGTGTCATGCCCAAGTAGAGAGAGCATTTCTTAATAGTAACTAACATCTAAAACAATTTCTTATAACTCTGAAGGTGAGATGCATTTTCAGTATTCTTTTGAAAGAAAACTCCATTGAGAATTCCTTAGTTCATCCCCTTTCAGATGCCCAGGTCTCAATTTAGAAGCTCTTCTGTTCGCCTCACACCACAGAGAGGTGCATATTTTGTTAGCAGGAAGGATAGGGTAGTCACAGCCTGTTAGCAAAATATACACCTCTATAACAGGGAAGGCTAAATTTAAGAAATAACGGATGTTTTTTCACAAGGCAGGATATAAGCAAACAAACACAAAAACGGTTCAAAAACAACTAGAAATATGAAAGAGGATGTAACAGATTCCACAGCATTCTTGGCAGATTATCCCAGGAGAAAATAAGAAGTTTATATATACATAGAGCTGTGTGCATAGCTGTGTTAGTGGTTAAATTTAATGTGGAGGACATTCAGTGTATGTACAAGAATAATATTCTATGATCTTAGTAACTGCATGGTTGGAGGCTTCCTTCAGATTTTACACAAATCAGCATTCAAATATGTTTGTTGGAGAAGCAAAGAAACACTGGCTGGTGCCAAAAACCCCCACCATTTATTGCTGAATTAAATTTGAGGTTCTACAAGACATAACCTAATTTATGTATTAATCTCTAACTAAGGTTTGTACATCAAAGGATTTTACTCTTTTTTTTAAAGATCAAGGTACATCTCTAATATTTACATGTAATATTTCGTGTTTAGTTTACCACAAGAGAGGAACTGAATCCTTTACTTGGGACTGTGTGCACACATCAGAGGGACGCCCCATGATGTTTGCAGTGGGAGAGAGGCAGGTATTTATCATAAATGTCTGCCTGTCCTGCTTGCCCAGCTGTTTACACTTGCATTATTATGAGCAGCTGGAAAAGACTGCTGCTCTCCAGAATCAAGTGCCTGACTTCCCTTGGTGCTTCACTGCTCAGAAAAAAATATTATTAACAGTTCCTTGTCAAATTAGAAGGGAACACCAAGGGAGAAAAGAGAGCTGCTATTCAAGGGGCTCCTCTGGGATGCCATTAATTCCTTCAGAGAGTGAGATATGAGATATGGAATACACATTAGAATTTTCAATAACCACAGATTTGGGATGATCTTCAATGTGTTGTAGGATAAAAATCTGAATGGGGGAAAAAAAAAAAAAAAAAAAAAAAAAAAAAAAAAAAAAAAAAAAAAAAAAGAGAGAGAGAGAGAAAATAAACAAGCAGCATGGGCTCCATCACCTGATTGTCACTAGGGTCAAAGCCAAGTGCCACCCGGAAGGGGAAAGGGGAGCCTCAACCTGCAGCAGCAGTGCTGAGGAAGGGGGCTGGGGGCAGGTTGAGACTCCCCTTTGCCCTTCAGGGTGGCACTTGGCTTTGTGGCACAAACCAAGTGCCACCCACATGCTAAGCATGATCTGTGAGGAGGGTGCTGCCACAAGGATGGGTCTCGTGTCCATGACACAGTGTATGATCATTGTCACCTGCCATCTTCACAGTGCAGGCCACAGATGGAGGAACGACATTTAGCACAAGGTGGAGGCAAAGCGGAAGGAATCCAGAGGAACAGCAAGGTAGGAAGGTAAAAATTTGGCAAACACAACCTATTGGGTATCAAAAGAATTGTGTCTGTTTTGTCCACATCACCATCTTCCAGTACGCAGAAGGTTGCTTACAGCAGACAGTGGTCTGTTGTTCTCCGCTCCACAGCGGAGGCAGCACAAGAAGAAACCAGCTCAGTTTGTAACCTAGTCTCAGATTTAGAAAAACTTTTTAATGATGTGTCTATACAAAGCTACTTGGACTTTTAACCTTCTGTACTGGCATCTTTTCCATACATAAGAGATCACCACTAGTCAAGACCAACTCTTCTTTGGACTGTATCCAGAGCAGGAAGGAGGACTCCATAACTTCTCAGGATCCTCTAGGTCCTGCTTCCCCTCAGTTCCCTGACTCCATGACAGCAAACCCAAAAGCTGCTTTTCAAGAGTGACAGATGCAGACTGGTGGCTGTACCAGGGAGAGTCCACAAGATGCAAGCTATAAACAAACGTAGGGATGAAAATCAGCCACTACCATATGCTGTCAAAAAATGTTCTGAGATTTAACAGAGCTGCCTGATTCATAAAGGAAAGATACTGTCCTTCCATCTAAGCTTGACCTCAGTCTGTAGGCTACATGAAATACTATAGATTAAGTGGTTGCAAATCCATCTTTGTCAGCAGTAAAGGACATGCTACAAATCAGCCACATTCACTCAGCTTCTCTTTGCTGACATTGAGGTAAAAAAACATGTGTCTGGTTTGTACCCCGTGGTCTGAAGCAGAGAGAAACTGTTTCTTGAATATAAGTTTCAGTACTAATGTGATTCAACATGAGTTTGTAATTGCCAAAATGGTTTTCTTCACAGTCCATATTTGTAAGCCTAGAAGTTTGGGTTTTTTCTAGGAACTTCCCATTTTGTGCCACTTTCCTTTTGCGTTACATGCTGTGTTTGATATGGTAGCTGAATTTCAGATTGGCTGATGACGGTGCAGTTGAAACTAATATTGCAGTGAATAAATAAGTAATTCACCTACAATGGTTGCCAGTTTTATTTACACAAGTGTCGCTTTCATAGAATTGTGACAAATATAAATGTTGCGTGGTCCAGCTATCATTTTCAGTATACCACGTCCAAGAGTTTGGGCTAACATACCTTGGTGTCTGACAGCAAATTGCCCTCTTCTCATTAAACACCACAAGACTGTTTGGCATCCGAGAGGGCGGCCTTCTCATCAGGTTTTAGATGAGGGCTGCCTTTCAAAAAAAATCTGACCCTCTAAATGCAATGAGAAATGTTGATATCCAAGAAACTTAGAATGTGGATATGCAATTAATTTAACATGTATCTTAAGCATATGTCATGGGAATAACTAATCCATCATTTCTAATGGCCTGTTTTCCCCATGATTGGAATTCAGTTACTTTCTCTGTACCTAAGATCTTGTAGCATTAAAAAATCCTACACTCTGCCTCAAATGTGTGCAGTTTTTATTCTTACTTGTAATAACATATATTTCCTTGAGAAATGCAGTACTGAGATGAGGCACTTGTCACCCAGTACATGACGGGGACAGAAATCAAACTGCAAACATCACAAGGGTTTGGGGTAGTGTCTGTGGTTACCTGTTGAAGAAAGAGAAAGTGGACCTGAAGATCCTGGCAGCATTGCTGTTACCTGACCTTAGATATCCCCCTGTGCATCAGCCTGATGATCAGGTGAAAGGCAGAGATATTTAGGTGACAATAATAGTCCAGATTTGAGCTCCGCCTGAAAGCAACACAACAAAGCCCTTCTGTAGCTGAGACTTAACAGTTCACAGGGGAATTATAAATGCCTTAGTCACCCTGCCAGTCTTTGAGCCAGGTAAGGACAGAGTTATGTGATCCCATCCCATTTACTTAAGTGCTTCTGTCACCATTTGTGTCCAGCTGGGAGCAACCACGCAAGCCTGACAACGAGCCACAATGCTCTTGCCCTGCAGACCCTGTGGCAGGGTGAGGCAGGCAGCCTCACACCCACACCCCTGGCTGTGGGATCTGTCAGAGACCCGGAGGAGACATCAGGAGCATCCTGTCTGACTTCCAGGATGCAGTCTGGGCTGCGTGAATTGAAAGAAAAAATGTAAAACAAAACAGCTGGTGCTCCTAGCTCAAGGTAGCCCCTGAGCAGAGCTCCACAGCTCTGGCCCTGGGAAAGAACCGGCACTGAACTCTTCCAAATGACTGTCCCCCTTCAATTCAAATACCACGTTTTCATCCAGCAAAGTTCTCATACAGTTGGACCTTGAGTTATTTGGTTGGGTTATTTGCCTGAAAGGAATAATCTTGCATCTTCTAACAGTTGTTATTTCTCTGCTTCATTGATTAAAACATCACTTTTCCGCTATTTTCTCTCCAGTCACACACCCCACCCCCACCAATTAAATAGCTCCAACCCTCACAGCCGTGAGACTTCAATGGCTCAATAACATCCTGAGTCAATGTGTTGCAAAGCTGCTTTTTAATTCATTCTTCATGCAAATGATATACAATTAGACCTGGGTAATCTGCATTCCTCCTGCAAATGCTATTGTTAATAGGATTTAAGAAAAAAAAAAAAAAAACAAACCTTCAGCTTAACAAATCAATGGCACATACAGGCTATCAGATCAGTTACTCCTTAAACCTTTTGGATGGCCAGACATATGGGGCAAGCAAGCAATGATTATAACAAGGCCTTGTAAGGGTACTTTGTGGTGCTTGGGATGTGTGACTTCAGAAGCTTTCCATTCTATTTTTTCTCCCAGCACTGCTTGCCTACTCAGGTCAGGAAAGGGGAAGGAGGATCCCAGAGGAAAAGGTCAGACCTTTAGGACATTCATTAGGGACTGCCAAGGGCTGGGGTTTCCTCAAAGCTTTCTTTCTAAATTGAGCTGGATTTTTCAACAAGGCTCCAGCCCTTAGGACACGTTTTTACCTGTTAACAAAGAGACAGAGGGAAGACAGAGGGGGAAAAAGCATCCCCTGTTCAGGCATGCCAGGCTGTGGTGGAGGGCTGGTGAGTTCTGTCTTGCGAGGAAAATTCTGGATATGCTGACAGACATTTCCAAGTTTCACTTCCAGTTCAGGTATCTCAAGAAGTCTCTCAAAAGGGAAAATGTTTTTCTCCTAAACCTTGACCCAAGGCAAAAAATAGTGTCCAGGACCCCCAGGCATAGTTTCTGCCTTCCTCAACAGGCAGTGGAGGACTGCACGGTCTTTCCTTGCAGTTAAGGTACGTGGGGAAGAGCTATGCCTGTTACCTGTGAGAAAAGATGGCCCCAGTGGTCTCACCAGCCCTTCAGCAGCCTTGCAAAGAAGCAGGGTTGGGCAAGGGCTGCCAAAGTGGGAAGGGTCTGGGACTGGAGTGAGTTCACTCTCACATAAATATTCTTGCCTTTCACTTCAACATTGGAGTCCCCATTGTTTGTGCAGTGTGACACATCAATAAAGCTGAGGAATTAAAGTTCTCCATCCACAGGGCAGGAACCAAGCAAGGTACACAGACCTTCTCCATGGTGAATCTCTCCTTTCATTCAGCTTTGGCCACCCAGTCAATAAGGGGCACCAACTGTGATGAGGGCCCCAGTCCATCTGGAGCTATTCATTTGGGTCACCAGATGATATGGATTTTCAATCCCTGCCAAACTTGTCCTGATTTGCACAAGGGACCAGATGCAAAAAGGCTCTGTATCCCAAGACAAATCCTCTCTTGTCACATCCATACCAGATACACTCACAGGCATCTCACACTGGGATATCACAACCTTCTGCAGCCAGAAAATATTATCCTTCATTATGCTTATACCTTCCAGTACAAACAAAACGATGACTGATGTGCCTTGACAGCTCTCTTCTCTTTCCTTCTCCCCTGATGCGTTGCTGAGCAATGAGAAGCAGGCTCTCAGGGAAAAGTTTGCATGAAAAGTGATAACCCGAGAATATGTCAGCATTCCTGGAAAGCATTCGGGCAGTGTCAGTCAACAGAACCGCCTGCAGGCTTAAAAAAAGCATGGAGCTCTTCTTAGACCTCACAGTTTGGCAATTGCATCTCAATCACACCGAGACTCTTCGGCCTCGCACGAATCAGCTCTTTTTCTTTTTCCAGCCAGGAGGTATGCAGGACAGCAGGAGTAATAGGGTGCCATTTTTCATTAATTGAATAGAAAAATGCTTGGCAATTTTTTTTTTTTTTTTTTTTTAAGTTTTCTGCCAATCTTCAGTGCAGAGGAGAACCTTGTCCCACTAGCACCACAGGCAAGCTCCACACACCCACCCTTACCCAGAGCCCACAAGGTTGCTTGTCTTAGTCCTCACAGCTTGGAAAATGTATAAACTAAATGCAAAGGGGAAAAGGACAGGTGGAAGACATACAGTGGTGGGTTTAATAGCAGCTGCAGTGAGAGCTTCATCATTTTAACCACACCACATGACTTCTCAGCAGACTTCAAGGCTTCCTCTCTACTCTCTGCCATCCCTTTGTGCAATCTCCCTCTTCCTTTCACTGTCCATACTCTCAATAAATGCATGGTACATCCCCATGGACTGGCTTCAGTGTCCTGGCAGCTGTTTTAAAGTGAGCAGTGGAGGATCCATGATGCTCTCAGGCACAGCACCTGGCATTACAACATCCACTAGTGCAACTCAACCAGGCCTTCTGCCACTGTGTTGTAAAGAAACCATAACCAAATCATGACGAGCAGATCTGTGAGCCCAACAGTGTCCTGTTTGTACATGGCCTGCACTCTCCTTAGGAGTCAGAAGAGTGCTAATGACAGCTCATAATAATAACCCATCCTCTCCTGATTGCAGAGGGCCTGCTCTAATTACAAATACTAAGTGCAAACCCTAAGCAATTCCTCTAAAACCAGCTGAATAACCCCGACCCTCCCTGGTGAAAATGGCTGCAGGTTTTAGCCCCAATGCCCCTTTTTGCTCTTCCTGTGGCAGCCACAAGGCAGATCATCCAGAACTTTGAAGACTGAAACAAAATAATGATGTCTAAGACAAATTAAAAGGGTCACTCTCTGAGCTGCACTAAAGCAGAGCTCAGTGGGCTGGGTCAATGCAGTCCAGAGGTACCCAGGTTATGCAGGTGATCATATTCCCTTGGGGACACTGTAAGATAGACCAGCATTTTTCACTTTCATGGCACTTCTCCTTCCCACTGCTCCAGCTCAGGACGAGATCTGTTTCCTTTATTCAAACTCCTGCTGCAGGGGTGTCTTTTTGGCTCTGCGTTTGAACAGCAGCAAGAGGGACCTCATCTCATCACATCACCATAGCCAGTGGGAAGTGTGGTCTAGCTGGGGAAGGGAAGGGAAGGGAAGGGAAGGGAAGGGAAGGGAAGGGAAGGGAAGGGAAGGGAAGGGAAGGGAAGGGAAGGGAAGGGAAGGGAAGGGAAGGGAAGGGAAGGGAAGGGAAGGGAAGGGAAGGGAAGGGAAGGGAAGGGAAGGGAAGATCTCTCTCTCTCTAGATGTTACATGCTTTGTTACATGCTTCTACCTAGGCTTTGCTACCTTTAGAGTTTACTAATATTCCTTCTATGCACTTTCAACGCCTAATTGTTAGAGATGGTGCTTCTTTCTCTTGATGGATAGTGTCAGATAAGCATTTCAATTATGATCATTCAAATGAGTTACATCACCAAAGCAGAAGACAACAATATGTATACAATAATCAATGTGGTTATCTGTTTGTTAAAAAATGTTCAGATACTCCTTTGAAATAAGGGGCCTCTACTTCAAAACTGCTCTAATTATCCCAGGTCCTTATACTAGGTTTCAGTATCCCACAAAAGTAAGTTTTCTTCTAGTTGTGGTTATTTATGCAATAAATATATTTGAGGTCCTTTTCCCCTCTTACATCCTCCTGTGCTCACCTTCCCTGGCTAGTGCCCATTTTTATTTCTTCTTTTTCTTCCTTATGATCATGTTACTTCCAAAAATCTCCATTTTCTTGTAGTTAAGGCAATTGCTCTTGTAAATAGCAGCTTCAAATGTGGGTGTCACACTGAAAGTCTGACAATATATTTCAGCAATTCTAGCCACTTCTACCTGTGTTTTCAGTAGGAAGAGACCTCTTTATTGTCATCATGTAAGACTCTGAATAAATACCAAAAAAGTCAGAAACTAACTGACCTTGTGAACATACACTCGTTACTTCTGGCTCTATGCAGGATTCTTCAGAATGAAAAATTTAAAAATCCCAACCAAGGAAAATATTTTACTACCTTGGAAAGGCTGGCATTTGTTTTATATGTCCCTGTTCACTTACCCTGCTTTTTGCATTCTTTTTCTGGGACTGGGCTGCCTGATGTGGCCAAGGTGACATTTATGGCATCAGAGAGTGGCTCAGTGATCCACTGTGATACCCCCCGTCCTGCTGCAAGTTCTAGGCAATCTTTTCAGTTCCGTGTTCTGCTCTTCATTCATCCGTGACTTGCAGCCCTCATGTTCACAAAACTTACTGATCTCCATGGGATTCTTTTCTTCTGCTGGAAGATCTGGCACCAGTTGCGACAAAATAGATTACAAGCTAAAGAATGGGAGGCCTAGAAATAGATCATTAGAGGAAACCAGTCTTGGAGCCAAAAGTGGCCTGAAATCACTCTTGCATGGGAATGTCTCCCCCAGCCCATCTCCTGCAATGTGTCCTCCATGCATGTCATCAGCTCTGTCACTTTCCTGCAGGGAGTTACTAATGGGTTGGGATCTCTTCTTCTCCCCCCTCTGCCCTTTCAAACCGGTCATGGCCATCCTCATAAATCTGCCAGGATGCTGACAGCCAGACTGCAGCTCACAGGGGCTCAGGGGACTTTGAGTGATATTCCTTCTGTTCCAGCTCTTTCCAAGACAGCCACTGATTTAGGAGGATGTCTCCTTTTACATGTTTGAACAAAATAGTAGTAGTAGTAATAACAATAATCATCATCATCATCATCATCATCATAATAAAGCACACAGAGGGAGGGAAAAAAGTAATAGGAAAGATAGTGGCACCATGATCTGTATTGAAGTGACTGCAATTGCAGGATGTGTCCCTGGAGAAACAGGCTTTCCAGGCAATGAAAGGAGCAAACAAAGAAAAAATGGACCAGGGAACTTGACTATTTGCCTGTGCATTTGATAGAGTGCCACACATGTTTTATCTCTACCCAATGTCTTGTTAGTGAAAAGCCATTTATTTATTTTCGAACATGTTGATAATGAATGCTCCTAGAAGATAACATAGTCTCAAACCAAAACAAGGTTTTCTGTTAACTCTAATCCCCTTGATTTTATTTCAGCTAAGACTATCTGTAGTATTCTTTTACTTTCTTTACCAGTGAGCTGCTGCCAAACCTAATCACTCTGGCTCACGCCAGACATTATTTCTATTATGTGGCTGATTCTAAACGACCCTGTCTTGATGCCTGAAAGGCATCTTGATGTTATCCAAGGGACCACAGAAAGCCTACACATGTAAAGGCAGGCTGAGCAAAAGCCCTGTGTGCCACTAAAGGCTCACTCATCACATGAAAGCAGCCTGAAAATCAGTTTATGGATCTCTGGTTCTGAAGTGAGCACAGAAGATCATTGCTTTGTCACTCATAGTAAATGTTGTGATGGATGAACCTCTAAGGGCTGGGAGGTTTCATGTGGCTGAATTCTCACATGCTGGCCCCTATCCAAGTGTCTCCTGAGAATGCAGAAGTGGAATACTAACCTTGTGGAAATACACGTTTTAAGAGTACATGGGTGCTTTGGAGATTGTCCACAATTCAACAGGAGGAGTTGTAGTAAGAAGGTAAATTTAAATTGATTCTTTCTAGGCATAAAAAGAGTTGGTAGCATTGAAAATAAATGAGAAGAGTCATATTAAAAATATTCATCAGGTATTATAACTTTTTTAGAAAGGCTCAAATAGACAAAAAAGAAAGTGGGAAAAGAAGACTCCAGTATTCAACAAAGTGTAATTGGACATGCCAATAAGCCAATCATCTTAAATTATATAAAGAAGAAATTGAGCTCTTTGGTAACTGCTGATAGATCATCAGTTTGAGCAGGTGATGGAAAAATCAGGTTTTTAAGTACCTATCTGTAACATATGAACATATAGGACAATCTGAATGCAACAGAACAAAGTTCTCTGGTCTGCGATTCTCAAACAGCTTTTGCATTTTTAAGGGGAAATTTTCTGACTCAAATAGTAACTAATTTAACACTGGGAAATTTGTTTCTAGAGTTCCTCTTGATAGACAGAGGAGAACTGGGAACTGGAAAGATTGTTTAGACAAAAGCAACAGTGATTTAATTGCCCTTGTTTTATGCAAAAAAAAAAGAAGTACAAATAAAAAAGAATATTGATACTTGATACTTTAAAGGGAACATTTCTCAACATTGCTCAACATCTCAATGGCTATGAGCCCAGCTCACTGGGAGAAAGAATTGAAAGAGAAAATTGTTGAAAATAATTAGGAAGCACAGAAACTGTAGTAGACATAGAAGGTTCTGCTCCTTAAAAAACCTCAATGTTTCAGAAGGGAAGTGAACACAGATAGGTTTGTATGTAAACTAGCAATATATAAATTAAAGGCTAGAAATGACCCAAAATTATTAAGTACGCAGACTAAGTCTATCACATTTGAGGGTACTGGGAAGAAACAAAGACAATACTTAAAACATTTAAAAGCTTGGACCCTCAAACCGGAGAAAAAATAACTCCATGAAAGACTTGAACAGTGAGCTCTGTAACCAACTGAATGTCTGTTCCCATGGCAGGACCAAAGAAAGAGCAGTAAAGGTGGCTTTTAGATATCTAAGAGTATGAGGGTGAAAGTGCTACACATTTGTCATTGTTTCCACTTCTGATGTCCTCATTTCAGAGAGACAGATAAACTGAAGGACTTCACAAAAATCCCGAGTAGTCAGGAATTTGGGAAATATGTTTTAATGTGGAGGATTAAGGAGTTATTTAACCATTTAAACTAATCATTTAGACAGAAGGGAAATTACAATGGATTTCACTGTTTTATTAGCAGTTACAAATACCTGCAATAGGAAAATCCAGAGTGACAATCATGACGACTTCGACCTAATCTTGGATCGAGTGGTGCAACTGCAAACAGTGCTAACTGAGGAGGTGGATTTTACTCATTGGATGTTTTTTAATCAAAACTGGGCATTTTTTCCAAGGTCTAAGAGAGGTCACTACTGTAAGCAAGGTACTGGACTGCATTTCTGAGGTAGCAGATGGAACTTTACATATGGGAGTGAATCACAAACACCACATTTCTTCAGTTTTAATGTCATAGTCTGAGCACCAACTGTTTTTCCAAATGGACTGCAAGGTCTGTCAGGCAGGTTCCATTTTGCGTGCAGAAAATACTTCAGGGAGGGCAAGACTCCTGCACTTCACTGAGCTCTCTCAAGGCTACTGTAATGTAAGTAGAAGCAACAAATCAAACAGTCCTTCCATTCATGCGCTCACACCCCTGTGAGAGGGTGGGAAAAGCCACTTCTGAAGTTCCAGCAATCTCTGAACAAGCATAGCAGTATGATTTGAGAGGAAGCCGGCTTCCTACTGCAAATGTCTTGCACAGCACAAAAGCAGACAGGTAACAACCACTGCTTCAAGAGGTCCCATGCTAAGTGCCACTGAGTGCAAACTCCATTTTCCCCATGGATATATATACACACATATGAGCACACACTGAACATTTTCCAAAGTTCTGCTAAAAGGTGGAAATGCAGGTCGAATCCATCATGTTTTTCAGTGTGCCGTCTGCTCTGTAATGGTCTTACTCAGCTTACACCACAGAACGCAGACTCCCCTTACAGCAGGGAGATGTTGGGCTGGGGATGGCTGCCGGGGCCAGACAGCCCCACGGCTAAAGTTCAGCACGAGAATGGCATAGAAAGGATGGGGCTGAGGGCAGGCCAGCTGCAGCACAATCCCAAGCACAAGCTGTTTATTAGGGTGAGCGTAAAGCACTCCAGAAGGGCAAGACTCAGTGTTCTTCCTTTTGATCCTATTATCATATGACAACATGATTAAAGACAGGGTAAAGGCAAGGCCCTCATGGAAGAAGCACAGGGGTGTCAAACCACTAATGGAAACTGTCACGGAGGAGACGGAAAGTTTAAAGAAAACATCACCCTCTCTCCCCCCAGGGCAGGGAGCGAGGGGGATCCCAGTGCCAGCAGAGGCTGCACACAAAGGCAGAGCAATAAAAACAAGAACATAGGACAGAACTTAGAAAAGTAAATGTGGTGTCAGCTCCTCCTTTGTCATCTCTGTGTCCTGGGAAACCAGATGACAGCAAAGATTGGCTGCATAACCCTTCTGGACACAGCTCTTGCATACAGGCCTTATTTCCCTAGGTCCTAGACTCATTTTAGTTTCCCTTTTAAGCCTTCAAACCCACACCTCAACCTAAACTTCTCAACTTGCATAGAATGGCCATGCACAGGAATGCCTGATTCAAGTAGGACACTGGGCACCAGAATCCAATCCCAAAACAGTGAAGAGGTCAATCCAGACCCTAAGAAACATGTTTCTCCCAACACTAACTGGTTTGGAGCCCTTGTGTGGCAGGTGATACTTTCTGATGCAGAGTGTCTCTAGTACAACGATTCTCAGCAGCTGGCATGGAGCTGCACTGATAGGACACCGCAGGGTGTGGGGTTTCAAGCTGCAATCACTGTACTGTTACAAAGTGAGACCAGGACAGGCAAGCCCTAATTCTCCCTTCTCTACATCAGCCCTGCGATGGAGGTACCCACCTCCCACCCTCCCTCTCCCCTCCTATATGCCTATGAACACCCCTGATCACTAACTAGCCCTGGCTCATCCCCTCCAGTGGCAAGCATGGGGCCGTGCAACACCAAAGTTCATCCAGGGGCAGGTGTGCTGAGCACAGGTGCAGGCCCTCACTGAGCATAGGGAAGATGGACTGAGAGTCATTGCTCAGCACATATGGGCTGCCAGCTCTGCAGCAGGATGGGAGGAGAGGCAATGGCAGGTCAGTGCTGAGATAAAGCTGTCAGGAGAAGCGTTAGAGGGGAAACATTACCATAAAAACATGTAAATGAATTGCTTAGTAATGGACAGTGCCTGTCCTTCTCTCTGTGTAACTTCTCTGTAACACCTCTTCCATCCTCCCATTTCCTCTGCTTACTTTCTTTGGCTCCCCAACACATCATTTTCTTCCCTTCCTTTCCTTTCCCTTCATGTTCAAATGCCTTCCTCTATCTCCTCACCCTCTTCCCTATTTCTGCCCTGCCTCCAGTGTCATCCTTTGTCTAAAACACTAGATAGATTTTGTAACTTTCTGATGCTGCCAATTGGTACCCCTGAAGCAGCAAAGAATTGGATAAGTTATTCTTCTTGGCTACACCTTTAGACAACTGCAGTTCCCTGGGAGTGACAGGGAAATAACCACCACAATACAGGGTAATCTGAGCCATGTTTCTGCTTCCTAAGACCTCAAGGGTGCCAGATCGCTGGAACACAGCTACCAGGACTATGTCCAGGAACTCAGTTCTCACCTTGTCTCTCCAGTCACATGCTGAGTTCAGGAGGGTTTTGGCACTTAGAGAGCCTTCCTCTTGGGAGCTGGATGTGCACCTCTGTGACAAATACAGCATCACTATAAACTGGTGTTTATTGGTTTAAACAACCAATGAGTGAAGTTTGTTATAACAATATTGAACAACCAATTGAAGCATCAGCAGCAATATGGAATAAAAAAACAACACTGGAAAGCTGTCAAAAATGGAATATTTTTAACATATTAAATCAATATTTATTTTAACAAGTTTAATAGGATTTTTCCCATTAGGTCCCAAGAGTTCTTGATCAGACGAGCCCTCTGGAGATGCTTGGAACATCTGGATACTCATTTTTCACTTGTTTACCACTGGAGTCTTAAAGACTCAATTTTGTTAAATGTCAAGGCAGGACTTCCTCCCTTCGGTGTCCAGGAATATTAATTTCATTTTTTCTTCTTCTGTCTGTTGCACTTTCTAGAAGGTGGTTGGTTGCTGATGTCAGCAGTACCTCAGATACATGAAAAATATTTGCCACAAGAGCAAACACCACTGGGGTGCAGAATGGCTGTGGAGACACAGACGCTGGCAGGCCTGTGTGTGTACACGCAGGGAGGTAGGTGGTCACTCAGGATGAAATAACTTTGCAGTGGAGTACTCCATGCACCAGGAGCATCATTCAGGATGGATCTGCTTCACAGGAACAAAAAGACTACAGTGTTGTCCCCTCAAGGAAAGAGGGAGGGGAGGGAAGGGAAGGGAAGGGAAGGGAAGGGAAGGGAAGGGAAGGGAAGGGAAGGGAAGGGAAGGGAAGGGAAGGGAAGGGAAGGGAAGGGAAGGGAAGGGAAGGGAAGGGAAGGGAAGGGAAGGGAAGGGAAGGGAAGGGAAGGGAAGGGAAGGGAAGGGAAGGGAAGGGAAGGGAAGGGAAGGGAAGGGAAGGGAAGGGAAGGGAAGGGAAGGGAAGGGATAGAGATATGGAAGTAAGGATGGATGAGGAAGCCCTTTTTCTGCAATTCAACTATATTTAAATTATTTTTCATTTATCTGAATCCCAGTGTTAAAGATGTGCCTTACAACTTTTTATCTCTTTGGATGGAAAACCTGCTGCAGCTACAGAAACAGCAGCCTCCACCCACTGTTTTTTATTTTCCAGAACTTTCAGGTGTGCAGTCCAGTGAACCCTAAAGAAGGCTTAATGTTCAGGCTTACTTCTGATGCCATTGAAGGAAGAACAGATTTTCTATACAGCAACCAACTTTGAGTAAAGCTGTCAGATCTGCCTGTCAGATTCATACAAGAGTTCCTTGAATCCATTTGCCAAATAGATGTAAATAGTACTTAGGAGACATATCTCACTTTGAAAAGACTCCATAATAACAAAAGTATGTGCTAGGTATTTCGGGAAAATCCAGTTCCCAAGTAACACACAGTGTCCCCAGATGTAATCAACAATATATCTCAGACTGAACACCCTGTAAGCAGTAAAGCTTAAAGTTTAAAATGTATAGATCTCATTTTTTTGGTGTTGCTTCCTTTGACAAGATGCTGCAAATAGGAGATTTTCGTTTCTAACACACCGTGTAATTCTGGCATAGGAATCTGGCATCATGACAAAGCATAACAAATGTTACTGCCTTGTTAATACCTTTTTTGCAGTGGTATATTTATAAATTTCTATGTTTTTCTTCAGTGGGAGCTTGGCATCTGGGACACCTCTAATGTGGTATAACATAACCACTGATAGCTAGTGAAAGCCTCCATTGAAGGCGTGACACTCCGGGTTGCTCCAGCATGTTCCTCAGCAGTATGGGGAAGGCTGCGGCTGACTTGATGACAAAACGGCGGGAGCAGTGGCTGATTGCACAAAGCCTGGGGAGCAAATTCGGCTTTGCTTGGCAATCTGCTCGTGGCTCCTCGGGCACACAGTGCTCTGCGCTCGGAGGGAAGAATCAGTGCGGGGCCATTACGGTAACCCTTCACACGCTACTTGCAGGATTAGAGGAGAGATGTGATGACAGCTAGAGCCGGGATGGATATTTTTAGTAAGGCATATAGTCAACATGTTTCACTTCTAGCCTTACTCACAAATTGTTTGTGAGGATTTTTTGGCTTTTATGATTGTGCCTGTTACCAAAGTCATTCAGTCGCTGCTCCGAGTGCATTCTGGTCAATACGTGACTGGAAACTATAGTCTGAGCATGTACAGGCTGTTTGTTTCTCACAACTGCTGGGGAGGCTGCTTACCACAGCCACGTTATATTGTTCCCAGACTAGAAGATTTCAGCAACTGTCCAGTGGGGTGCACATGGGTCAAAGATAGGAGGTAAGAATAAGCAGTGATGTTAAGAGGAATTAGCCATTCAGACCCTCAAAAACTAAGCAGTTGTCTTAGAGCCTGATTTGAAATTAACCTTCCATCTCCATGTTTGTGCTCAGAGTTTCTGCTTGTCCCGTCCCAGCTGCAAAATGTTCCGCCTCATCTTGCGTGTCCCCACTGACTGCCCTCATATGTCCTCACCAAGCATTCTGTGTCACAAGAATGGGCTAAGGAAGCCTCAAGATACAAACTGCTTCCTCTCCCCTCTGAGGATGGGTGAAGACTCCAAACCCAGCAAAAAGGCCATTTGCTGCTTCAAGTAAGCAGGACCTACTGCTGTCCCAAACCATTGCTCCTCATGCCTATAGTTAACAGGCTTTTCCTAACCGACATCTCTCTTAATGCACAATAAATCAATACCCTTCCTCTATTAACCTTACATATCTGAGGGTTCCTATAACAATTTCCCTTCAGAGCTGCCTTTTCCAAACCTATTCCATTTCCTCCAGCCTGTCCTCATAGGTGGTATTTGCTTGCCCTTATAATTCCTGCTGCTCTCCTAAGGATTTCTTCTGCTTAGAGCATGTACTTTTTTCAAAGCAGAGTTTTACTATCTTTCTCATTTTCTTCTTCAAGACCAGTTCTGTCCTCCCATGACCCAGATCACAACAGCCACAGCACAAGGTGTTAGTGGAAAAAGAGGAGAGGCTACAACCTGCTACAATAAATCTGCCCTGAATGTGCTGTATGTGTAAAATCGCATTTATTTGATGTATTTTGTTTTCCAGGATTTGTTATGCCCCCTGAGCAGCTTCTCATTGATTCCTTTGTGTGATGAATATAACCCCAAATCATTTTTAATACATTGATATACACTGAAAATCAATTAGCAGAACTACACACCTAAAGTCTGGCATTTAAAGGGACTCTTTTCCTTTCTAATAAGCATGCTTGCATGTTTTTGCATCTCTGATTATTGTGGACAACTGGCATTGAATTCACAGATCTGATGTATAAACAACTTCAGTACAAAGCCCCAATGTTTTTATGCTGTGTTTGTCCCTGCAAAAAAAGGCTTGATACAAAAATCTTAAAATACCAATTATTCCAAAATTCTACCTACCAAAAAAAAAAAAAAAAAAAAAAAAAAAGACAGAAACTGGCTTTTACTCATTCATTTTGTTTTCATTCTTCCCTCTGCCCTCCTCTTGAACTTTACATGACTTTTTTTCCCCCTCCACTTTTGTCAGCGATGGGAAATTTCTAATCCAACATACAGGATTCATCCCTATTTGAAAATGAAAAGGAAACACATTTGCACTGAGATACACTGAGGGGCATTTGTTAAAGCCAAGGCAGAGTGGCAAAGTTCATCTCCCAGCAGCAAGACTTGTGGCAAGAGGTAACTGCATTTGTCCCTTTTCTCCCAATGGCTCATTAGAGCTGAGCAGGTCAGACCTGTCAAACATCTCCACATTCGATGGTGCTAGGAAAAAAAAAAAAAAAGAAAGAAAAAACACCCTGTACTTGGATGCAAGGGCTGTGCATCCCTTGTGCTTTGTCTGGCGCAACCCTTTCACAGAAGCACAGACATTGTGAAACGGGGTCAGGAAGGTAGCAAGCCAGCTGCCTGACATCCTTTCGACCGACTCCCGTGACCGAGGAAAGAGCAGTGGCTTCAAGAACCTTGCAAATACAAGATGAGCATCTCTCCCGGGAAAATCCAAGCACAAGCCTGATTTTGGTCTTGCTGCAGGTTGGGGTATAGGGGCTTGTTTGATTCAGTGTCACCTTGTGGTTTCAGCGGGCCCGCTGCTGTTTTCATGCAGGATGAAGGAGAGTAACCCAAGCCCTCTCCCCTCCTTCAGAGCCAGCAAGGTCGAGCCTCAGCTGATATTCATGAGCCCAGTGCCTCTGATCCGGCAGCACAGCACGGCGCGGCACATGGCCTCCCCCCAGCTGGCTGTCTGGGCCAAACTTCACCTGGAGCCCAGCAGCTTTCAGCCCAGGGTAACTCCACCAGAGTTGGGAGCTTTATGTTGGTCTAACAAAGAAAGGAGACAGGCTAGCCAGGCCTTAATGAGCTGATGCTGATCATGTAACTGTCTTATTGAATTTGCATTTCATTAGGAGACTTCATTTGAACCACAGCTGTGAATATTTGAGGGCCTGATTGTGTCTATGGATACTAATTTGTTCAAAGAAGACAAGGAGGATACTGAGCTGCAACCCTGACCCTTTTCATATTGGTGAGACAAGATAGATCCTCCTTAAAACTAATGTCAGAGCTGTACCAAACCCGTGCCCAGGTCCATATACCCTGGTTGCTATTGAGCTGCCTAAATGCTTCCTCCAGAAACTCACCCGTAGGAAATGGACAGGAAAGCTGGACCCCAGCACCCACTTGAGCCTTTGCCTGATAAAATTTCATTTTCCTGTTCTGTAGCTTAGTGAAGATGATGAAACCCATGAGATGGGAATACACCATCAAGGGAAAACATCCCACCACCAGAAGGAAATGCCATTATTCAAATACTGACTTGGTATTTGAGGCTTCATGAATATCCCTGTAGCCATGTAAATCAGATTACCATACCATAATGTTCTGTTGGAATCCCACATCACTTAGTGATGGAAAGATTGCAGACAGCAGGAATGAAACAGTTAATAATCTAAGACTTGTGATAAGCAGATGGCAATTATTGCTGCTTACTGGTAAAACCTGTTTGTATTAAAAATATCTTAATGTTTCCATTGGAACCTGCCAATTAAGAGATTAAACTGTGTTTCATTCACATACAAGTGGCTGTGAGCTCACACACACCTGGCACTCCCAGCTCCAAATTCCACCTAGAGGCTGGATGAAAATATACCCACTGGTCATCTTCTTTTTCACGTCTGTTTATTGAGTGGGCTTTGGGTTATTTTAGGAGCTGTCAGGAGTAAGATATTTTCAACTTACTATCAGGAGAAACAGGAAGCTGCTGGTAAATACAGCCATTTTTCAGAGAATTATCTAACTGAGGAGTAGACCTTTATTGATGAAGCGACTTGAAGCCCAGCCAGGCCTG
Organism: Hirundo rustica; assembly: GCF_015227805.2. Lineage (NCBI taxonomy): Eukaryota > Metazoa > Chordata > Aves > Passeriformes > Hirundinidae > Hirundo > Hirundo rustica. The sequence goes on from NC_053452.1 coordinate 42,658,928, forward strand.
AAAGGTGGATGGTACGTCGCCAAGATTTTATTCTCAAGATAGCCTAAGCGAGATGATTTGTCTGGGAATTGCCCTAAGTAAACATGCTAATAGGATGGAAAAAGTTAGCTCCTTTGCCTTCTTAGCCAACCAGCCACTTCCCCTCTGCTGAGGGGAGTGACTGCTGGCACTAAAGGGCTTCCTGCATGTAACTGGTCAGTCTTTTACTGCAGTCCCAGGAGCCTTTTTCTCTTAACAGAGAAGCCAAATTTCCTTCACGGATGCTGCCTTACTCCAAGCATTGCCTCTGTCACTCAGGGGCTGTAAGTGGATCTGGACGACTCCCCAGAGGACTCCAATGTTTATAAACTAAAAAAAGGATCTGATGTTGCCAGTCCGAAAGCCAGACATGGCTGCTGCTGATATAGGAGAGTTTTCTGTCCCTTCTCACTTTTCATACCTTGACATCCAGAAGGATTCAGGAAACAGCCTGGTACTCACACTTTTTACATGCTATTTGTGACCATTTCATAGGATGGAGTAAGGGCATGCCAACATACATCACAAACTATGATTATAAGCAGGACTTGTATAAAGAAATTATGCCCCTTGCATTGTCATCAAGCAAAGGGTTACTGTTCAGGTGAATGCTGCTACCTGGCAAAAGAAAAGCATTGGCTTCAACTAGCTCAGCTGACCAAGTGCCACAGCTCTAAACACATCTGGACATCCTCAGTCTGAAAGCTCTTGCTTTCAGATGTACAGAAATGTACCTTCCAAGGATATTTCCAGTCCTACCTAGTAGTGCTGAAATCAGTTATGGTGCAAGGACAGCATTTAATTTAGCTTCTCAGTGCTTCCATCTCTGCTTCCTTAGCTGAAAACAGAAAATGCAGAGATCTATTTAAACAAGGGGAAAAACAAACTAACAAACAAACAAATTAACAAATAAACCTGTTCCAGCAGTGATAAAAAGTTCACTTCAGGCCTGATCAGGGAGTTGGCAGAAGCTTGGGAATTGCTTTTGCTTTGTTTGAACCAATCCCAAAATCCACTACTGAGTGTTACTTTCTGGTGTCTACACATTCTCTGAGATGGGGGAATGGGGAAGTGAAGAAGCGGTGTCTCCGTGTGTTTTCTACCCATCCTACTGCTTCTTACAGAGGATTTTCAACTTTCTCAGTTTCCTGTTTGCAAGAAGGGGTAGGGAGTCTCCCAGAAGAGCCTGGCAGAGCTCCCCTGAGACTCCCCGGGACAGCCAGGCCTCTTCAGAGGCAGTACCGGTGCCGTTCTCCACTGGGATCTGCAGGGGAGGCTAAAGTAGCACGACTGGCCGCAGAGGTGCACTGGCCTAGAAAGTTCCCCGATCCCCCATCACGGCCCAGCCAACCAAACAAATAAATAAACGGTGGCACACACCCGCTCCCTGCCCCTTCCTCCCCCAGGTCAGAAAGATGTCACCTCTGCTCGGGCCTGCTGTCACCAGAGGCCCGCCGAGCGCACTGCCCTTCTGTGCCCTCCGCAGCCAGTGCCCCCTCTGGGGGCCCTGCTGTCACCGGCTTTGTGCCTCTCTCTTTGCAGCCCATACCCACCCCTGCCAAGACCCGCTCCTGGGCCTGCCCCGGGGCCAGGCTCATCTTCGGCAACTTCTGGAGGAACATCTGGATTTCTAGAGGCGCTTCCTCAGCTTCCAGAGGAGCGGAGAGCTGGGATGGCCGGGCCTGAGGACAGCGCTGCCCACAGGGCACCTGGCCCGCCATGCACGGCCCCTCTCCACCACTCCGCCCAAGGAAAGCCCCTGGACTCCCCAGTGCATCCCTGCAGCCCCTCAGACCAAGTTCCCAAGGGGTTTTTCACCCCCTTCTGCCGTGTTTACAGTCACTTATTGAGCTCTGCGCAAACATGTTTTTCTTCAGCGTGGCAGGAGGGTTTTGTTGGGTGTTCCCGTTTTTATTTTCCTCCCCTCCTGCCCCTTCGGAGGCAATAAGGTGCACAAACAAGCTGTCCGTAGGTGGCTGAGAGCAGAACTCGAGCCGCCCTTAAATAATAAAATAAAATTAAAAAAAGAAGAAGGGGAAAGAAAACCCACCCCGTGCTACCAGGGGCCCCGTTGGTTAAAGGCTACGGCGCAGTCACTCTGAAGTGAGGGTTTAATGAAGTAGCCTGTGAGAGAATGGAGGGGATGGTCCCCGCTGCACAGATGGCTCTTTGTCACCGCTGACACCTGCCATCTGCTTGTTTGTCTAAATGATGTCGGAGGGGCATCGCGAGCCTCCAATCTGCTGCGCCGCCTCCACCAGCTCGGGCTGACCCCCTGACCCGCGTGTCAGACGGGTCCGGAGAGTTTGTTCTTTCCGCTCCGTGGGCCCGGCCCGGCCTCTTCCCCGCCGGCAGCCCCGCAGCTGCCCCCGGCCGCACGCCCGCCCCACCGCCCGCCAGCCCCTAAATCTCCTCTTCTTCATGCATATGAAAGGGGGAGGACATGGAGAGATTAACCTCCCAGGGCATGAAAGGGGTACAAAAGTTTACACCGCCGGGCAGCCATTTAGACCTTTTTTTTTTTTTTTTTTTTTTGGGGGGGGGGGGGGGGGTGTGGCGGGGAGAGGAATACGCTCGCGCTCCCGAGCTTTTTACCGTCATCTCCGCGCGAAGCTCAGACTCTTTCTGAGGCAATTAAGAGGCCAAATTACCCCAGATGTAACACCACTGATATCAGGAGAGGCAATTAAGAGAATACCACTTCTTTAGATTTCTCTGTCATGAAGGCAGACTGGTGCTTTAACGCCGGCTATGAAATGTAGAGGTCTCCAGAGACATCGGGTTTAAAGGCAGAAGGAGGAGGTGGGATCCACCTTCCTGACACTGGTCACCAGCAGACTTTTGAAATCACACTTGGAGAAAGGATATATTTCTGCAAATGCATTCCGGTAGCATTTTTTCTCAACTTCTCACTGTAGAAAAAGAGTATCAATACATGAAAAAGAGTTTCTCAGTGTATGAAAAGTGACTGACGGCTACCAAGAGGGTCTTAGCTTTGAAATAAACTTGTTGGAACAATAAATGTGTCCTAAGAATCTAACAGTTAATTTAAAAACAACATTAAAGTCTAAAATGGCCTAAAAATTCTTGACTGATTGGAAACCCACTTCCTTTTTTTTATTTTTTTTTTTTTTCCCATTCAAAGCCCAGAAACTCTGTACTTTGGATATGACTTCAGGCCATTTGTGTCACCTCAAAATACTCAGGGTGAATGCCTAAAAGGAACCTCCTTCCCTGTACAACCAACAAGCCCATCTCTAGGATGCCTCAAAAGAGACTGAAGCTTGTTCATAGCACCACATAAATTGCATTTGATGTTATCGGTGATGTCAGTGTACATGGAAGGTGTATAATGGATATTAATTATGACTGTTATCACTTATGACTTGTGTAGTGCAGCCAGGTATGCCTGAATACTTGCAAACACAGCGGCTTTTACACGTGGCAACTCATGAAATGGAAAATGGTCACTCTGCACAGCTCTAATGAGGGCAAGGGTGATTTAAGCTAGCAGAAAGAATCATAATTACTGTAGGTTCAAAGTGATCTTGAAGGAGAGGAAGTTAGAATGGGGTTGGGATTGATCTACTTTCATGCTTTACTCGGCCCATTGTTTTTAATGCCTCATTTTGAACTATAAACAAATGGCTTCAGGTGATTTGCACAGTTTTCAGCAGATAATTCCTGAATTTGTTCTGGGCAATGGTAGAAAGTGGGCAAAAATAAATAGCAGGGGAAACTGTGACAACAGCCCCCAGTCGCTTTACTCTGTCCAAAGAAAGTCCAAATTAACTCCTGGATTCAAAGGCATGGTAGAGCACAGATGAGAGGAAAGGGCTCCAAAGTTTGCAGAGGACCACGTGCGTACAGGGAAGCTGGTGCCGATGCCCAGACCCAACAATGTAGCTTGGATGCTGAAGGCCATCCCTCCTGGGGAAGTGCTGGCTCTGGGCTCCTGTCCTGGATCACAGGCAGAGGGGACCACCAACCTTCTCACTCCTACAGGTCTCTGCCAGCAGGGCTGCCTTGGCCTCCAACTCACATGGTCTGTTCTCCACTGCACCCCCTTGGCCACCAGAACCTGGGCTGAGACCAAGCACAGCAGGAGTAAAAGAAAGACAAAACCCAGGGACTCTTGGAGAGACACAGAAAGGCCCACAGGCTATGTCCTCAGCCTGGAAAGCCTCTTTTTCTCCCTCTCCTTCATGACAGTGCAGTTTCTGAGCCCACAACAAAGGACCTCTACTATTAATATTGCTGACGGAAAGTGGAAATCAGAGGCAGCTATGTCCCCACATATCCATCCAGGAAATTCACTGCCTCAGATCCCTCTTTTTTCAGTAATATTGGATGATAATTTGGGGTGATACAGAGGAAAAATAAAAGGAAATTTAAAAGTCCCCCAAAAATACCCAGTCTTTTCCAAAATCTAACAGAGATGTAAAAGATGAAATCCTAGCCTTGCTGACTTCTCTGTGCTGTGCTTATAGTTCAGCATGGAAAGGCTTTTACCCCTCCTGCATCATTATAAAAGAGATTTGGGGTTTTTTACCTGAGGTAGTTTTGGTTAATTGGTGTGTGTAAAAATGTCTCTTCATGGAAACCATTCCTGACTCAGGTGTTAAGTGTCTAAGATCTGCCCAGCTGGGTAGATGATGGTTACTTTTCTTCCTTCAACCATCCTGCTAACCCTCAGCCAACACCATGCTCAGCAGCAGAGGCAACACATCATGTTTGTCTTGGCAAAATGAGCTACTCTGCATTAAAATGAGGGTCAGTGGAAAACAAAAAGAACCAACAAAAGTCCCTTCTTTTATTTTTTGTCTGAAAGATAAAATCTGCATGTTTTGATGCTTTCTGCTGGCCCACTAACTCCAGAAAGCACCTAGACATCCCCACAACAGGGTGGTGAGAAGTTTCAGGAACATTTCCTTCAGAAGCTATGACAATAATAAGCTTTCTGTACCAAACAGTTTCTATCCAACATGATTCTATTTTGATGAGGTGAATGACAGTCAATTCCCATTAACTCCCCCCTACTAGAAGCTACATTTCTTCTGAAAATGTTTTTGTTTTCTTCTTTGACTGAGGCTGGCAGAGCTGGATGTGGATTTGTATGTATAAAGTTTCTTTTTCCTAGACTGGAAATGGGATTTTTTTCACTATATCCTTTCCCTCTGGAGCTCAGCCTTTTAGTATCATTCCCAAATAACATCTCTTGACTATGGTCAGCTCAGTCAGTCCTATGAGCAAACTCAGCAACTCCCTACAGGAAAACAAAATATTGGAACAAGCCTGTGTTTCTCTCAAGACTGCCATGGGTGGACAAGTTCTGTGGCACTTGATTGCTCTGTGTTTCAGCATGCAAGAAACCAAAACATAAATATTTTAATAGGGTGAGGAGACTGTTCTGCATACATTTTAAAATCAATGCAAATGCCTAATCAATTAAGCAAGCTTGCACTCTGTTGTGGACATCGCCTCAAAATCTAGCCCTGCAGGCAGCCATACATACTACTCTACCCTTTTGCTCATGTGAAGCAACACTGTCTCTGGCAAGACAGAGATCTCCCCTCTGGCAAATTTCTTCATGTGACAGAGGCCAGAGATTTTATGTGTTTTCTGAAAGCAGCTATGGCAAACAGTCAATTCAGCTAAACAGTCTTGGCCGCAGTACATCTGTGCTTAGTTTTGGCTTAGCAGGGCAGAATAACACATGTACTTCTCTGTCCTGCTCCTAACCTAAGATGGTGAGAAAAATAGCTGAATTACAGAAGTACCTTCTGTACAGAAGTGTCCTGTGACAGTGCAAAATCTGCATGACTGGGTATTCCAGCCAAAATGAACTCACAGACCCACATGATTTCCTCATGAGATGACTTTGTGGGGACGGGGTTTTTTTGGCTTAGTTCTTGTTGCTGTTGTTTTGTTGGCTTCTCAGATCAATATATTTACTGATCTCACTTCAGATATTTTTATAAAAATATGAGAATAAAAAGAAGTGAGGAAATTTCATGCAGGTCTCTGCCATATTTATAATCAGGGTTTCCTCTTCTGACCCTTCTTGTCCTGCTTCTGGAAGAGACACCAGCACCCCATGAAACAGCAGCACCATGCAGCCAGTGTCACTGCCACCACTGCTGACAGCAGTAACAGGGACATTTCTTTAGCTGTCTCAATGCCTTAAGAGCTCGGACTATATTTTCCAATGGGATTTAAAGGTCATCAGCATCGCTTTTTGTAGGCATATATCCCTTGCTCCATAGTGCACCATGATCAAAAACTGCATGCCTGTATTAGCTTGGGCTTTAACCAGGTTAGGCAGCCCAGGTCCTTAAGCCAGGCTCTGCGGCTCCTTAGCACAGTCACACAAAATGCCATAGAGGTGTGCCGAGAAGACCCTGTACACCTCTGCATGGTGGTGAGTCTTGCCAAGAAGAGCAGAACAGCAATCCCCAAGGCAGCACAGCCAGTCAGGGCTTCAAGGCATGGCAGAAACAGTTCTACAGGGCACTCTGCCCCAGCTGCTTAGCCTTTGCACACAGATCCCAGTGCCCATGGAGCCGTCCCTGATGTCTGCAGCACTGCAAAGCTGTGGTCAAGGCACAAACTCTCAGAGAGTTCACAAAATTTTTGCAGCATCTTTCAATACTTCAGTTAGCTTCTTTGACATGAATTACACCAAATTTGCCATCCCTGACTGTACAGACTGTAGTAGAGAAACATTGATTAGCTTGCACTGCATTCTTCACCTCGTTCAAATAATTAACGCACCTCTCCATCACTTCCTCTCCTGTTTTATAAGCTTCTGTTAATAACATTTATCCTCTTAGCAAAAAGACCAATTTTTCACAAAAACATTTTAGTTTCAGAAAACTTCTAAATTTTGATGGAAGCTCCTCATTCAATAGATTATTTAAGTCTTGGTTTCCAATTAATATTTTCTAGCATTTGTTTTTACTCTAGTTTAATGGACTGGTTTTTCTGCACTTAACATTGATTAGTTTGTCTTTGCCACCCCAGGCAGCTTTTTAGAATTAAATATTTCTGACACTAAAATTGTTTCCTTTCCAAGAATGAAAAGGCTTCAGAAACAAATTTAAGCAGAAAATATTTTATCACCAAGAGGAAAGAATTCACCTTCCAAGTTGCAGAGGTTCAGGCAATTCTAACCACCATTTACTAGACCAGCAGTGGCTGAGAAATGATCATATTTGACCCCAGAATTTAAATCTGCACACTCAATTTGGAAGAAGAATTTACTTCAATTTCCTACACTGACATAGACTTTCAGCATGGCTGTGGGTGAAGTCCTGAAAGCATTTAAGGTATTTGGCTTTACAAAACAAAGGCACAAACATCATTGTGTATCCAAACTTCCTAATGGCAGCAATACAATGAAAACATTTGAAGTTAAATGGATAATCAGCCCAAGAAAATCGGAAGTTGCATAAACATGCAGCAATGCTTGGCAACCCCAGCTGGTTGCTGTGATAAACCACATGCACACACTAACATGGTGGGAGAGAGCTGGGTCATCTTCAACCTCAAGACACCTAAGGCCATGGACCAGCTCTGGAGCACCCCAAAGCATCTGCTCCCTGACTGTCAACCTGCTCAAGCTCCTGAGCATCTGCAAATTTACATTCCAGAAAATGATCAAGCAAATAATCAAGATTTACTGTTTATTTGTTAATCTAACAGGGTGAAGCTGGATGGATTTTCTTTTTCTTGTCTTTAGTCATCTGTTTTTTGAGCAGTTTTTACTGTCTTGTTTCTGTTTCTCAGCTAATCTTAGAGCCAGTGACATAATTTCACTGAATTATTAATATTTCAAGCACATTCGTGTGGTTTGCACTGAGCTCAGTGACAGGATAAATCACATTCTGTATTGTTCTAACTTTCTTAAAATACCTCTTTGTAGTTTAAAAAAAACTATTTCAAGAAATTCATTCCTGGACTATGCTTGGATCACCAAAAGCCACTGCTCCTCCCCAGTTTCCCACACGAAATGTGACCAGAGCACATGAAATCAGAGGCCAAGCATCACTGCTCCCCAAGTGGTGCAGGCACTGTACACCCACAGCACTCCTCCAGCTCCCTGTGGCCTTGGCTCACGCTGGAGTAAGCCAGACCCGGAGAGATGGCGCACAGGTGACGTGCCTGCTGCCCTTTCCAAACGGTCCTCTCCCAGCAGGGCTGGGCCCCATGGGTCCACTCTTCAGCAGCACTCGAGGCTCGGTCTACAAAGGCAGGTCCTCCAGCTTCTGCAGTGGGGACACCCAACAGACCCTCGGCTGGCACCCACCTTGCTTGCCAACCCCGGCGCCCAGCACGCGGCTCCTACCTTCCCACTGCCCATGAGCAGTGCAGCCAGCATCCCTCTCCCACGCGAGGCCGGTGTCCCTCTCCCGGGCCGTTAATTGGCTGGGATGAGCGTCATGCGGCTGGGCGCACACATGTGTCCCATAACCCAAACCATCTGCGAGCGTTTTAATTAACCCATCCCCAGCTCCTCTGCGCTGCCATTGAAAAGATCCCGCCCTGGCCCCAGCCGAGCCTCCCCCATGCAGCCCTGCAGCTCCCCTCCCCACCCAGGAATTCGCAACCACAACTGTACAGCGTGGGCCCCCCCGGCCCTCCGCGGCCGCGCGGGAGCAGCCCTCAGCAGTCGGCGAGGAGAAGATGAAAAGGGTTCCCTCCATATGTGGCTGCCGATGAGGACCTACAGGGTAGGCTCCACGCACAATAGATAACAGGAGGCTCCTTCTCACAGCTGTTCGGCTGTAGGGTCTTCCACGTCACATCATACGTGCAGGCGTCAGACACCCCTCACATAAAAAATGACTGGAGAAAAAAAATCCCCTTCTGTGAAGCCACATGGATGCACATCAACGCAGAATTCAGCCTACTGCTGCTGAAAGTTGCTGGAAAAATGCAGCCATGTCAGGCCCCATGTTCTTATTACTCTCCTGGGAGGTGACTTTACTCTCTGACTGTTTTTATATTGCAATGAAGTCAAGTTTTCAGTGGAAATACTCAAATTCAATGAAGTTGCTCTGGAGGCTGAAGAGAGATCCAAAGTCACCAAGATTAGTCTCTAGATGAAGGGATTTAGGCACTCTAAATGCAAAAAGGCTCACAAGTAATACTGTCAACAAACAGGAAATTTGCACTGACATGCTAGGTTTGCAGCTGGTCTAAATGAGAGCAGCTTATTAAGGAAGAATTTGATGTTGCCCATCCAGAGGCAGGACAACCTCACTGGAGGGTCTGTTCCCCTGGAAGTCACCATGATCATGGTATTTATAAATTTAACAGAGGTGGTGGTGCAAAGTAACCTCAGAAAGCAAAACGTCACAAGTTTGCTTGGAGGTGCTCATTTTCACCAACTATTGCAGGCTAGTTTTAATCATATGAAACTCATGCCATCATCAGCACTGTTATTTCTCCTGTTGTCTGGAGGGCAACTTTTCAATGGCACCTTCCACTGAGCTCTCCCAAAATAGCTTCAGCAGTTTCACCATTTTATAGGCAGATAACTTGCACAGAGCATTGAAAACACCCTTGCTTAGGATGGAATATTGACAGAGCTGTTCTATTGTGTACAGTTCACCACAGTCCCAGCCTCAGACTTGAAAAAATATTGGCTTAGACCTATTTATTCACAAGTAGGGGTTTCCTGCAGGTTTCATAGGATAGAAATAGCACAGTCTCTCTCACTGGCACCAGAGACCACTGATACACACAAAGCAAGAAGAGAAATTTTCTAATAAACAGAGCTGGGATGTCAGTTTGTCTGGATTTCATTTGAAGTCCAGCCCTCCAACTGGATTGATTCTGCAGTATCCATACTACTGAACTGTGCTGGATCAGGGCCTCAGATACTTAAGTGCCAAACATGGGTCTGTGCTGCAAAGTTCAGTGAACTCCTGTGCTATTTCATCTCTCCCTGCCTGCAGTGAAGCCAGATCAGACCATAAGGGTCAGACTCCCTATCCCATTACCATCCCCCAAACTGTAAATAAGAGCAGCATTGTGGCTGAGAAAGTGTTCTTGCTCTTTCAACAACAGAAGTAAAATCACAGTTCCGTTCACTCATTCACTGAAAGCCTCTTATGACAGAAATACCTATATTTTCCACTGTATGGGGAGCAAACAGCTCACCTGTGTATGAGTGTGGAAGATTGTCCACAATCTTCCACAAAAAAGTGGCTTTGGTACCTGAGCAGAACCTTAGACTGCTGAGGGCAGGTTAGGTAGGACAGTTCATTGCTCAGTGTGCTCAGCCGCCTCTGAACCATTCTACAGCTCATCTTACAGTCCAGTTGGTCCTTTGAATCCAAAGGTTTTTTATAAGACATGTTTCAACGCCTCTCCCCAAAATCAGTGACAACAGCACACTGGTCTCATGCTGAATAAGGTATAAACATAACCCTCAAGGAATCAAGTCCTTAGGTTCCTGTCTGATAAACACAGGATACATTTTTAAGACCAACATTCCCAGTCATCTAGCACCTGAGGTTTTGGAGCATCTCATTTCTCTCCAGTGAGATTTCCAGAGTGACTCAGAAGCTTTGAGTGGAGCTGGAGGGTTTTGGAAAACAAACTCATTCTTGTGCATCCACCTCACTCACTTTGGCTTTCTGGGCCATGAATGCAGAAATTGTGCAGTGCTGTCAAAAATGCTTCTGATTCATAACCTCTGACAAAAGCACGAGTAGAGCAGCATCACGAATTGCATAGTTCATTGGCCACTGGGGAGGGTTCATTGGCCTGCTAATCTGAACTGTCTGATCCTAAACTTCCACTTCCCATTGCATTCAAATGCACTGCTGAGTTATTTGACTCCAGCATAGATACAGGGATGTTTTTCTTGTCTTATAGTTTGGTACTGACTGAGCTAACCCACAAGATAATTAGTAAGGCAAATAACTTAGCGGGATCCTAACAAGGATTAAACATTTCTATGATTCATTAAAATATTCCCAGTGCCACTCGCTGGGATATATAAGGATTGTGTTAAAATTATAACACCAAGCTTCAGCCCAGAAATCTACATTAAAAGAATCCCTGGAAATGCTGCTTGAGGATGCCAGAGCTGTACTCACTGAAGTGCCTGTTTCATTGGAAATCCAACCTGAAATCCCATTGACTAGCACATCCTTGCAGTCAGGCCCATAGAGAAGCAGCTGGCTCTTGGGGCAAGATTAGGAACACCCAAATAACCCTCTGCAACATAAACACAACTTCAACTGATTGTGCAAAAAGCCTGCACCAGCTGAAGATGCAGTGCTTTAAGCAAGAAGCTTTGTTGCTGGTGCCAATTTGTTGCTGCTGCTCAGTGGTAAAGTGACCAAAACTGAAGAGGAAGAAAAGGAGGACAGGGCAGACAAGATTTGTGAAAAACAAAGGAAGAAAAAAAAGGGGAAAAAAAGAAAAAAGAAAAAAGAAAAAAAAAAAAAAAAAAAAAAAAAAAAAAAAAAAAAAAAAAAAAAAAAAAAAAAAGGAGGATGTAGACATTGTGCTCTTTTACCCAGTGAGATTTCAATACTGGATAAATATGTGCAACATCAATGTGGATTGCTCCATCATCTTAAAGGCTACAAATCCACATCTTTTTCCTGCTGGGAGAGTGCACACACTTCCAGGCTGCAGCAGGTTCAAGGGAAAAGATGTTCTCAGTCCCCTGCTGACTCTGCTTACTTGCTCAGAATACCTGTTAAGGGCTAGGTTGTTAATATTCATCTCTGGGTACATATCATCATATCTGAACTGGAAGTCTTTCTTGTTTGTCCCATTGTTGAGGGCTTTTCAATGTGCTATGCAGAGTGGGACTGCCCCATATGGGAAAGTCACCTCCAGGTATTCAATATCAGATGGAGTGTCTTTGGAAGACAAACAAAAAGTACAATTATTTACCCAGCCCTACCCTTTGGTGTCACCAGCATGCAGGAAAGGGCAGGGATACTGAGAAATCCACACAGGCATCTCAGCTTGCAGGAGCATGCCTGCTATTACATCCTCTGCTGAGTAATTGCATATTTTCTCCCACATCCACATGAACCGTGCTGGTGAGGAGAGTGTTGAATACAGGATCCCACCTCATCTTAGCTTGTTAAGTGTATCATGCTCATGATGATACCCAGGAAGAGTAACCTGTGCTGGGACCACAGGCTGTCAGGTGCCAAGACGTACTGAAGAAATGTACCTTGCAAGGCACAGCTAGGATTGGTTGGGCCCCGAAGACCATTTTTTTTCTCAGGACATATCCTCATATACCAGCATCAGCAATTTTGCACAGAGAAGGATGGTACGTACAATATCTGAAATTGAACATTCAGTAAAAAGAGCTTTAAGTCAGATGGACAGGTTTGCCCAGAACCAAGTGCTATTTGGTTTTTGCCAGGAAAAGATCATACTTCTCAACCTGGCAAAAGTATGTAGACTCATCCTGCTGATGCTTGGGGGTATTATGGTTGCAGTCATCACACAGCAGAGAGCAGCAACACTGACCAGAGTGTCTATCCATTTGTTTTAGTTCAGCTTTCCAAAGGGGTAGTGCTGTGGTATCACTCTCAGGTGTGTCTCTTCACCTGTCTATCTGCTCTCAGCTGTGTTTCTCCCTCACCAGTAAAATTTGAACTTATTGACCAATTTAAAAAAAAAAAAAAAATTGACAGACAATAGGAGGTCTTCAAGGTATTGAATTCCAACACATTTTATGAAATTTTGCAGCTGGCTAGAGGAGAAAACCCCAATTAGTGGCCCTGTGGAAGTGAAGGCTGCAATGTGTATGTGACCCTTATTAGACAGTGAAGATCCTCCTGGGAAAGAGATGTTATGAATGTCCACAGAGGGAAAATCAGATCAGCACTTACATCTTATTAGATACCAGACAATCCAATGCAAGGCACAAGTAATGTTCCAGGAAACTGGCTACTTCACCATTGCTGCTCAAAGAGCAACATGTCCATGACCTCCAAACTGGGGCACTCACAGCCTCCTTGCACACAGGCAGAGATGGAACTGAGGAGAAGGAAAGAATCAGTAAGGTGTTAGGCTAAGGGAAAGGAAAAAACCTTCTTCCAACAGCTGCTGAATGCCTCCCCTGACCAGCTCTCAACTCTTCTTTTCCATCTGTTCTGAGCATCCCATGGATCCTTTCATACATTTCATTTCCCCATCTTTTTGATTTTCTCTAACCAAGGCTCCAAATAACCTTCAAACAGCCAAAGGTCTTCACTGTTGTAACTTAGGTCTCTGCCCTCTCACCTACTCAGAAAAGCCCTTTGTTGTAGCCACAAACTAAATGCATAATTTTCAGGAAAGTTTGCCCTCATTTTTGAAGCAGCAGAATTAGTTTTGCCGGCGCTGCTGAGAAACCTTGAGCCAGCTCTAGAGTCATGGCACAATGAAATAGACAAGGACATTGCATTTACAAATTGGGCCAGTCCTCAGGGACAAATTCATCCTTCTTATAACCTCCGTGAAGTCACAATAGAGAAAATATAGCTCTAATTAATCCAGCCTGCTTGCATTACAAGAGATAACATGGCCTAGAGAAAAGGATATGACTCGAAGAAGCCACAGGGTCATGGTCTTACATGACTTTGTAACTGACTTGATCACTGCTGTTGAACACATTCTTTATCTGCATTTATAAATTCAAATTGTAGGGCTTAAGCTTCAGGGTGCGGATTCTCAGCTCGGATGGGCACCCATTTGCAAGCTACGCTTTTACAACTAAAGCTATGTGAATCCACAGTGGCTTCACTGGTTTGCTGCTGAGTGGAAAGGACTTACATTGAAAGGCACTGAGTGAACTGCAGGCTCACAGTAACACAGATGTCCTCCAAAGGTTTCCTTGGCTGTCCTTCAGCTCCTGTCCTGTGTTCTTCCTTGGGAAAACTGCTTCCTTGTTATAAATCATGCAGATCTCCAGCCCTTCCTTCTATGCTCCTGTTTCAGCTTTTTCTCTCCCTTCCCATTCCTCAAACAAAAAGTTACCAGAAACATTAAAAACCATTGAAAAACATATTTTACCTTTTATAATGAGAGGAATATAATTCAGTTCTGTGAGGACAAGAACAAGGGAAGGCAAGAGAGGAGCCCCACAGGAGATTATTTGGATCCTCCCTCTCCTGATCTCTGCATAAATATTTAGCCGAGTGGCATTTGCGTTATAGATTTATCTTATAGGAAAGTTCTGTTAAGTGGCTGGACAGATCTATAGGTAATTGATCTCAGATATGTTTATATCTATTTAATAAGTCTGCATCTAGTTAATTAAGGAGTGAAATATTTGAAAACTCTGCAAATTGTGCAAAAAATTCACATCTGGCTAGCAAAGCAACTCTGATGTGCCACCAGTGAGTGCTCTGTTCAGAAACTTCTGTGAATTTCACATACTGATGTGTATGTAACCCAGGAGAACCCAGTGGCTCATTATAGCTATCAAAGGATGAAACTGAAAGGAAAGAACCTTCCTCTGGGACACAGCTGCAGTAGTGATGCTTCTGAAGTGAACAGAGAAATTTGTGTCATCCAGTTGGAGAATGCTCCAAGAAAATGCTGCTGTCACTACACAACTCTCATGTACCTACAAGCTATCTCCATTTGGAAAAGACAATCTTCATTTTCTAAAAGCAAAATATTTACAGTTGTTCCAGTCTGTCCCTCCAGAATTCTTTCCCCTTGCATATGGGTTTTCCTGAAGCTGTAACATAGGGCTCTGATGATCTCTCCACTGTCTCCATCACTAGATGTCAGATGTCAGCATTCAGCTGACACAGGCTTCTAGACACAGACTTACAGCAGTGCTTCAGCTGATTGACTTTAAAGTCAAACACACATGGTTACATACTAAAGATTTAGTATGGAGGCGTCTGATACAATAAGCACCCTGGAAAGGCGCAGCTGTCTCCACAGAGCTAACCTGGAAATTTCATAAGGACAGGCTCCACAGCCGTTCTGTGGTTTGTGAAGGCCAGTGTGTTTACTCAGGCTATGAAAAGAGAGTCTTAAATAATTTTTTCACTAATATGATCCCAGTTATTTCACTAGGGTTGTTCTTGAGTAATGATTCAAGGGCATGCCAAGGAGGAGTGGATTAGACTCCCTTAGTTTCCTCTTGGCAAAAGGCAGTAACAAAGAAAACCAACTACCCACATTTTCAGAGCTTTAAATACGTATTTGTGACATTCAGTTCTGAAAGCCAGCAAAGGTTTTGGAACACGCTTTTTTCTTCTTAGCCATTTCTAATTCCCCTTCTCATTGCCATCCCTTAATTTTTTACGCAATTACCTCCCACTTTCTGTCAATCCCGTGTCATTTCTCTACCCTGCCTAACCAGTTTGCTCCTGTTTTGGCCCTGGGCTGTTTGACGTATGCCATGCCCCAGAGAGCTTGTCCTGGTTTAGCCATCCTTTCCCCATGTATCACGCTTTGGCACCCATCCAGGAAGCAGTAATGTCACCATATGGATTGGCTGGCTAATCACAGCCCGAAAGTGCTGTATGTTGTAACTGAGGAGTTCTAAGGGCGAAATGCCCAAACATATCCAGGCTCCAAGGACAAATCACATGGCACATGCAGGTACCTAAGATAAGCCTGGGGCAGACTTAAGGTCCCAACCTCCAAAGCCATCCTCTTAATCTGACATCCAGCTCTAAAGACACTCCTTCAATTGACATGACATTTCCTTTTCCACATTCCTCACAGCAGAGTTTTCTGTCCACACATGGCAAAGCTATCCTATCTGAATTGCCCCTGAAGCTCTGACCAAGCCCCACTGGGATGGGGATTCCCACCTTGCTTGGGAATCTCAGCTAGAGTAGAGGTGGAAAGGCTCTCAGGACAAGTAGTTTTCAAATAGCATTAAATTCATCACAAAACATTAATCTCAAGTCGGTCACAGCTACCTTTACTCAGAAACTCATGCCAAGAGGCTCCCACAATTAAATAAAAATCCACTGACTTCCATCCAAATGTACTAGTGACTTTAAACCCCGCAATAGTTAGAATTTAGTTCCTTCATCTAAACAAGAGACCTGATCGCCTGGCTGTAGTATGAAAAGCAACTATGTGGGGCTGAAGTATCCTTTGCATTTTATAAGAAGATTGTGGGATGATTTAGGTCTTCCATAGTAGAGGAGTAGGCAGACACCCTTAGCCAAAGGGGTTTTCCTATCCATACTCTGAGCCAGCCACAGAAGGTGTAGCTCAGATAAGAAGTCACTTACGCCAAGCTAACATGGTTTTGACTTCAGCAGGAGCTTATTGTGAGCCCTCTGATTTGCACAGGGCAAATTGAACCTTTCTGGTCTTTTCAAGTCTAAAGATCTCGATGTATGAATAGAGTGGATGGCATACACCAACCTTTATTTTTTTGCTGGACAATTTGCAATGAATAAAAAGCAGAAACAAGGATTGGTTGCTAAATATTAGCAAGAGCAGAAAACAAACAAGAATACTTTTCTCTGGATAGTTCCAATGAAAAAAGCTGATCTTTCTCATTTGCAATGAGGGTGGCATTTAATCTCAAACTGGAGTTGTACATTCTGGCATTTACTCTACAATACTGGGCAACATGAAGGGCAGAGAGAAGGGAGACTGTTGATGTTGAATGATCACATATTGACAGCATGGCATTGTTGTGCTTGGGGAGGGGCAGAATTATGGACCCACCACTGGTGCTGCTAGGCCTGGGCTGCTTTCTGGCCTCCCAAAAACTGCCAGCAGTGTGGTGGATCTATCATTTGACTGCACACAAGGTTCTCACAAGTGGCTAATGGTTCAGTACCATCTTCTCAGATGATTGTAAATGCATCCATGCTCCTCTGAGATGCAGTAAAAGCACAGACTGGCAGGGAATTTTGAGAATCCCTTTTGCTCTGACACCCTGTCATTCACTTTGTACCCCAGGGCTGACTGAGAGAAAGGTCTTCATACCAGCTGCAGAACTAGGAGACCTGCAGCACTGTAAGACCTAGGCGTTTGTACCTCATTATGGACCTAAACAAGGGCTGGTCTCATTTCTTATTTTACTGTAACCTAGCAAAATATATCTCCAGCAGCCTGCAGGTTGTCCCAGCCTGCAGTGGTCTCCCCAGCCAAGCACCATGGCCAAGGTACCCCAGTGTCACACCCTGTACCTTGGGAAAGCTGTGTCTGCTGGCCTTGGCAGCGTTGACGGGCAGGAAAGCCTCCAGTTAAACCTTCCTCCAGCACTGCACTCTGTGCTGGTGTCATGAACTCTGTACCAGCTTTCCTCACTTGGAAAAATGTATGATGAGATGTGGCTGCATTCAAGCTATGGCTGTAACCAGTGTTGAGAGGATACGAAAGGTGTCCTTTACACCCTCTCAAGACAATATTCCTCAAAATAAATCCCCCCAATCACTAAATTTCTTTTTTTGTTACCTTCCAAGGAAAACCAAACTGTACCCCAATTCTAAACATAATTTTCAAGTGAAATTATTAAAATAGTTTCTGTTACCTCTTTAATAGGAAGATTAAGTTTAATTTTTTTTTTTTTTTTTTAATCATAAACTCTCTTCAAAGCTGTTAGTCTTCGGCTGTAATTTGTGACATAGCACATGATATTCTCTAAGATAACAGACTGCAACACCAGTGGGACCAAACTGAGATTTATTGCTTTCGCAACCATGTACATAACCACCTCTAGGTTGTGGAATTCTCTATACATGCATATGCTGAATGGTATGTATATACAGCAGATAGGGACAGGAATTAACAACGTTTCAGAGAGCAGAGAGTGATTTCTATGTATCTCTATGATCTTCAGAAAGGAAGCCCTGGGCGGAGATTTAATCACATGTCATTGTCTGTTATGCATTCATAAAAAGATGAATAATTATGGCAATTCAAGGAAACCTATCATCAACTGAGAGGAAAAGACTATTTTTCTGAAGCATACAAATTTGGTCTTTTATGACAAAATGACCACTTAAGACTTAAAACCCTAATCATTACCATTTGCTTCCTAAAATATCCACCTCCCTTTATCTGCACATTGAACTGAAAACGCAAATCTCTGGAAATGTTTCTGGTCTCTAAAGGGATGAATGTATTTTTCTCCTTTCCCAATTCTGCAGCCAGGTAGAGGGGTCAGCATTTCTTCTCTCTTGGTGTCAAACAAGTCACCCTGGGCACAGCACAACGCTGCAGGAGCTGATCAGTTCCTGCCTGGGCTGCTGGCACAGGGGCAGCCGTGAGGAGTCCCCACACCCCTTCCTGCAGGGCCATATAAACAAGACCCTACCACACCCTGTCCTCAGGAAGGTGGTACTAATGGGAGATGGTTTTGAAGGTTTAATATAGCCTCTGCAACACCTTTCAGAAGAGGAAAGGGGTGCCCAGCTTACTACAGCTGAAAAAACAAAGAAAGGAGGGAGAAAAAAATAAGCTATTTCCTCTAAGTTCCTAATTTTTATTGCACTTGCCAGCCACAAGCAAAGGGTGCCCTGTCAGAGAGTGGGAGGGGAGAAGTAATTCAGTGCTGTGCTGCTGAGACTTGGTTCACTAGGGGAACTCTAGGCTCTGGGCTCAGGACCACTTCTACAGTCCTTACTCATGAAACCACTTTGGCAGGATATAACTAAGCTTGGCCAGGCATCCAGGTAGCTTCAGAAGAGAGCTGGCAGGCTGAGGACAGTGTCACCCTGTGGTTTCCCAATTTCTTCTGCCTCTTCTTCCATCCTCTTCATTGCAGAGCATGGAGTATCTGCACATCTCTTTTGCCACTGGAGTAGCTGGATCCCTTTGAGACAGCCAAGGAAGCTGTGGGGATGTGGGTGTGAGTGCCTGTGGCTCTGTGTGGGGCTGTCTGAGTGTCAAAACCTTGCTTTTAGTCCCTCTCCTGTGGCACAGAGCAGAGCAGTGTCAGTGTATATCCAGACTGCATCCAGCAGCAACAAGTGGCCTGTGGTGCAGTGGACATCAATGGCCAAGGCAGCAATTACCTGTTCCACTGGGGAATCTGCTACCCAGGGATGCATCTTCTGTGCCTGGACAAATTCTCAAGCAGCAGATTAAATGGTTTACTGATCAGCTGCACTGAACTGCAGAGCAGAGACCACAGATTAGGGACTGGGGCTCCCCCTCCCCTGTGTCTGATGAAGCCCCGCAGAAGCTTTCAGCTGCATTGGGGGGTGACAGCAAACTGCTGCACCACACAGCCCATTGCACACAATGTACAGTGAACACATTCTTCCTCTGCGGCGTCAAACACAAAAGACCCTCAATTATTATCTGGTTTTGGGGAAAAAAATACATTGAAATCATTGTACTGGCAAGCAAAGCTGCATCAGGCAGAATTAAAGCTTTAGCAGCCTTTTTCCTAAGCTAAAAACCCCCTCACTCAGTGCACAGCAAGCAACCAACCCTGCCCCCAGAGCCACGGTAAACCCTGGCATAGAGGAACAGCACTGTCCAAGCGAGCTCCCTGCCCTTGCTCATGCGAAGCTCTGCTTTGTTTTGCAGGCAGGTTGCCATTCCCCTCTGCTCCAGCCATGGCCAAGCAAGGCCAGGGTAGGCCTCCCCAGCTGAACTTCTGGTTCAGCCGCTTCCTTCAGGAGTTTGTGCTGTCACATTGGAAGGGTGGGCTCAGGAGGATATGGGTGGGACACCGTGGCAGCAAGGAAACCCTTGTTCACAGCTCATTCGGGGAGGAAACGGGCACTGATCCCAAGGAAATTGTTTTGTGTTCCTGAGCAGCCGCGGGAGGGGGGAAGGTGGCGGCACTGGCCGGGCCCTTCCCGCTGCAGCAAAAGGCCACGGCTGCAGCGGTGCTCCAGCACGGACACGGACACGGACACGGACACGGGGTGCCCAGCCCTTCGTGCCCAGCTGCCCTGGACAATGTGCCCCCCAGGGACCCGGGGACAGCAGTCCGCTCAGCCGCCCTGGTGGCAGGTGTTACTGCTCGCCCGCCCGAGTTTCAGCACAAGGGATAACCGCAGCCAGCCCTTCCCTGCTCCCAGAGTCTCCCAGAGGCGCTGCCACACACACCGAAACAGGAGGAGAAAAGGGGGCCTGCCCTTTGTACGAACTACCCAGCTGGACATGCTGGCTCCCATCCCTTCTTCCCCCACCATTCTGTCCTTGCCCGTCCTTGGAGATGACTTGGCCACACTGTTGGAACTGACCCAGAGATGTCACGGACACTCCATGCAAGCCTGAAGGCACAGCCACCTCTCAGGGTTCCTCCTGGAAAGAAGCAGGGGCATATATTGTCGCTTGCGGTCTGGACCAGCATACAGAGGGGCCCCGTGACTCGCTCCAGGGGGCATTAAACATAACCTGCAAGCCCACAGCGTGGAGCAGGGAACAGGGCGGGAGCTCTCAAGGAAATATTTTGCTGAAAACAAAACTTTCAAAGCCTTTCAACAGCAGAGCACCGAAAATAGACTTCAGACTCCAAAGGAGGGGGAATTGGAAAAGGTTAGAAGCGGGGGAGAGAGAGAGAAAGAGGGAAAGATCAAACGATCTACGACAACCCTGGGGAAAAAGGGGGCGCAGAGGTTGCCAAAGATTTTTTAAGTCCATTTCCTGCAGGAGCTGGAGACAAGGAGGGTCAGTTTATTGCAGTTTGGCCTGAGCAGAGAGCTCTGCAAGAGGCTCTTCAGGCTCACTCCAAACAGAGCCATTCATTACCCACTGCTGCATCCTTCAAAACAGGAAGCGTTGCCAGAGCATTAATTTATCTCTTAATCGCCGTCCTTTTGTTGCTGTAAAAAATGTTTAGTCATAGATTTAATTCCTCTCACTCCACCCCCCTACATCCCGACCACCTCTGATCACAAACACCGTGAAGAGACAGGGCTTGACGGCTTTTCTGATGGTTTTACTACAATTTAACTTTCAGACGATCAGCTAACTTGCTCACGCATTCTATTGAAGAATCCTGCATAGCAACAAGAGAGCTGCCTCTGGCTCAAAGCGGGAGTATAGTTCTCTGGGATTTCGCCTTGTCATTATTATTTCTCGCTCTTGTTATTGTCTCCAGTCCATCCTCCCCAGCCCCAATTTACTTTAAACAGATGTCTTATTTGTTCATAGCATGCTGAGGATTTGCCCTGGCAGAGAGATCTTTTTTTGTATTTTGTTTTGCCTTTTTTTCCCTTAAATCTGTTTTAAATTTTGAGAAGAGCCCGTGAAACAATAGCAGATGTGTTTGTAGCTACAATTAATTGGATAATTAACTTAATTCATGTATTGCATTTTAGGTTTTTGTTTCTTATGCAAGCGAGTGTGTATGCTAGAAGCTGGGGTGGGCACGAGCAGTGTGGAGGAAGAGAAATGCTTGTTGGGGAGGTACATCAGGGGGTCCCAGCCTTGGGTTCCCCGGCCAAGGGCACGAGCAGTGGGGAGAAGGCAGTGCGAGGAAGGGGCCACACGTTTCAGCAGGGGCCAAGCGACTGTAGAGGCAACCAGTAGTGAACACAGGAGTCTGGGCTGCAACAAATTCCTGGGAGTATGTCCCATCAGGCATGCGCATAGAGGACTCTGGGGTGTATGGATATGGCCGGGGAGGCAGGGATTCAGATCCCCTAGGACAGACTAAGCCTCCAAGACACTTCTTGAAAGAAGGCAGAGGGATCCATGGACAACCAGGCCATACCATCGGGGCCATTGGGATATACCTGGGATGGAACCACTCCCCACCAGCCCCAGGCCAACTGAGCGTTCGGCTGCCCCATATTCATAGCTGGTGTCCCAACCGACCTGAGCCACAGCCAGGGCAAACAGGACCCATCTGCCTTCATGTGCCCCACCAAACACGCCCACATCTCCTCTGAAGCCGTTCATCAGTGAATGTCTGCCCTGTGGTGAACAGCCTCACAACCTCGGTGACCTCTCAGCTGTGCGCTGTCTGCAGAGCCCAGGACGCCAGCGCTGCCACCCAGGCAGGCCAGCCATCCTTAGACGTGATTATTGTTCCTTGGTATGGAGCCCCGCCAGGCGACACAGTTCCGGCTGGGCTGCATGCCCGCCCAGTGGGAGGGTCAGGATCTGGCCCTGAGTGTTAACAGCCCTCCATGTCTCCTACTTAAAACTTTTTCAGAGTCCTCCCGTGGCTATTTCATGTTGGTCCTGGCTGCTGTCATCCTTCGTGTATAAATGCTCCCAGTGTCTTCAGAGGCAGCTGCATCTACAAGCCACCAGGGTGTATTCTGCAGCCCCAAAAATACCCTTTGTGACTTAGCCTGCACCCACCCTCCAGGGGACTCAAAACATTTCACAAATACTAAGCTCTCAAGACAGGTACAATGCCCACAGCCATTCGGAGCAGAGTTTCTGGCTGCAGCCCTGGTGAATTTTCTTCTCTTGCCTTTGCATGGGGCTCGAGAGCAGAGGCTGTGAAGCGGTGTCAAAGCAACATGGGGCCCAGTTCTAGCTCTAGCTCAGAGCAGCTGAGTGACACAAGGAAGAACAAGGCTGATGGACTGCAAGGAAAATTTGGACTGGATCCTGCAGCGAGCTCCAGGCAGGCAGACAGCATCCACCCAGAGCTCTCCGACTTCCCAAGGCTGCCCATGCTGTGCTCTGAGCAAGACCAAGACTTTGGCTCTTATTTACAAGAGCCTAAATGAGACTTGAGGTTACTAACTACCCTGCAAATATTTTTGAAACATCATTGTCCTTAGGAAACTTCACAGCATTGGTAGAAGCATCTTTTATGCACTATAGCCTATAGCTATCAGAAGAACGACTGCAACAACGAAAAGCCATTTTTTATATTAAAATAGATATTTTTTCCTATAAAATTTGCAGTAAAAATGCATCCCAACAAGTTGTTCACAAAAACAGAACAAAAAACCCCTCGAAGTGCTCAGATGAGAACAAATGATACTGCTAATTGCAGTGTACAATGCCAGATATTGTCATTTAACTCTAACTATGCTAAATGCAAATGTCAGCTGGAATGACACAGTCCGGCTTCATCACCCAAGGCATAATTTCCAAGCCAGGCTTAGACGGATCCAAATTTCCTACATTTTTTTCTTTTCTTCTCCTGTGGCAACAGATGAGTGCAGAGAATGGAACTATTTAGCCTTCAAAAAGGCTGGGAATGGGAACCCACAGAGGTCCTGGTTCATGCTTGACTAACAAATTACGGTAAAAACACAACATCACTAGCAGGGCTATTGGAGAGAATTATACCCAGAAGAAGTCCTCAGAAGAGACTAAAAAGAAAATCCTGTTTTATAAACTAAAAGGGAAAATGTTATTCAGTACAGCATTTTCTACTTCTTTCCTTCTGGGTTGTTTTTTTTTTTTTCCTACCATATTCAGTTTCTGTTCTTCTTTTCTCTTAATTTGGAGGCAGCAAAGCTGCCAATTATTCTTTTATTCCTTTTTTTTTCTTTTTTCTTTTTTTTTTTTTTACCCCTACAATTTCAGCAATATTTGGCACTTTTCTGGGATGCAGAGCACACCTGGATCAATGTGATTAATGTATATTAGCTGAATTCAGACAGGGAAGAAAAAGGCATTTAGCCTTTGTGGTGGAGGACAGAGCTGAAACTTGCCATGCACCTCAGAGAAACAGCTATACCAGTGAACCAAGCAGCCAGCAAGGCTCGAGAGCCAGAAGCAATTAAGAAGAACCCAAATGCTTTAATGTTTTGTTATTGCACATTATGATTTCTAAGGCAGCTGCAACAGCCAGGATGGGAGAGAGAGAAGCTGAGCCATGATTTATGGATACTTTGGGCTCATATTACCGGCATCATTAATCACAACTGCTGATAAATTAATTCACCTTCTAATTTGTGTGCAAGATGCTCAACTGAAAGTAGAGGAAATACCAGTGTTTCACATAAGGTGCTCTTACAGCTCACCACAAAGTGCTGGGTTTGAGCCTTAAGCAACCTGGTAGTTTCTCCTGACAAACCAGCCAATGATGAGGACGATCCAGAAAGTGGCTGCTGTCATAAAGGGGGTCCCAGGACATGAAACCAAGGAAAAGGATGGAGCCAAGCACAGTTTAGCACTATGGTGGCTAATCAAAAACTCATCTCTGACCCAGGCTGAATCCTGCACTCCAAACAACCACGTTTGAACCTTTTCCAAACCAGCTTCCTCCAAATCTCTGAAGGACATTCCTTACATTTTAATGAAGGCCACAAGTTTTCATTTCTCAAGTACTCAGAGACAGAATGAAATGACCACATATGGGAAGGATAAAAAAAGCAGTTGCTTAGCTGTGGTGAATTTCTAATGATGAATATAGACAAAATGAGAATTTAGTTCACTCACAGATCCTTAATGATAACTTTATATATATGATAACTCCAAGAGAGGAGCTTGAGGTAGTTTTGATAAAATCTTTCAAACCACATTTTATTCATAAAGATAATTTTATATTATTTTAAAACATTTTGGTGGTTCTTCCTGACCTCTAGAAAAATCACGCTTGGAATAGATAAATTGCCAAGCTTCATAAACAGGAGGAAATAAAAAGTGATTAGAATATGTTGATTTCAAATAAAAACAAACTTTCCAATGCATCCTTACATCATTATTTTTCAGTTAATTTTGTATCCTATGCAGAACACCTGAAACTGTGTTTTAAAAATTCCATGAGCTATGACACTGAGAAAGAAATTGTCCTTTTGCCTAAAGGTTTCACTGGTTTCAGACCTTAAGTCTATGGCTAATTCAGGAATGATTTTCATCCATCCTAAAATTCAGAATGAAAAAGTGCTATGTGTAGAAAGACAGACAGAAACACCTATTCTGACAGGTTGATTTGCAAAAATAATGGTGGCTGTTTGAAAATGATCAGACTTTTTTGATTGCTAGAAGCAGTTCCATTAGGAATGCATTAGCAAGCAGAGTGCAGCTGAGGTGGTCAAAGGTGCATCATAAATGCAATTTATCTTATCAATATCACTTTCACGTATATGATGTCTAACGTTCATATGCCTATGGGTTGCCTGGATATGTGTGTGAGATTTAGGGAAGCAAATCCAGCTCTGCTTTGGTTTACTCCTGTGCAGCTATTGAAATTGCTAGTTCTGCAATTGGAATAGTGTAATATGGCTAGTTCACATAACTGGAAGCAAAAGTAGATGTGGCATTTACTTTGTAATGTAAACTCCATTGTGTGAGTGTCATAACTTCTATGGTATAATTTTGTGTTTCAAACCCCTAGGTTACAAGCGGTTATATATAGAGACAGATAGATAAATCAATCAATTG
Organism: Hirundo rustica; assembly: GCF_015227805.2. Lineage (NCBI taxonomy): Eukaryota > Metazoa > Chordata > Aves > Passeriformes > Hirundinidae > Hirundo > Hirundo rustica. The sequence goes on from NC_053452.1 coordinate 42,684,179, forward strand.
ATCAAATGATTAATCTTTCTTTTTTATTGTCAGGAAGTCAGAATGCTTTTTCTCAAATATTTTCCACTCACTGATGCCCTCCCTCTTGAGTACATGTCAGTGAATTGAGTCTGGTATTTCCTCAATTAAGATATCTAAAATGAAAGCAGAGACAGCCCTGCTCCCACTCCCTAATTTTGACTCTGCCACCCCAACCTTTTCCCATACACTCTTCCCTGTCTCCTGGGTAGTAGACTACCAGAGTTTACAGCATGGTGAAAAGAAGATGAAGCTCCTTGCTGGTCAGCTTTCCTACACTCAGGCCTGCAAACAACCAGGTGCCATAGTATCCGTGTTCTTGCTTGGGAGTGAAAGCACCTTGCCTTTTCAGGAGAGTAAGGTTGTTCAGACTTTGCCATGTCCCCTTCTCTGGTTGTGATGCACCGAGAGTAACACAGCAGTGTAAGGAGGCAAGTCTCTTCCACGAGGATGGGATTTACCCAGGGACCCCTCTCTAATGTGAAATCTTCATCTGTCATCATTGCCAATTAAATATTCATTCCTGTTTTCCGTCAGCAAGTGAGAGCAGCATGAGTTTTCCTTTGAGCTCCGGGACAAAAGAGTCATGGAAATTGTCAACACAGGGCAAGAACAGTTTTAAGAACAGGCCAGGTCTCAGCAATCTAAAATGCCAGTTTTCTTTTCCCCTCCTCCTCTTCCCTTGCAAACTCTTCTGCCATCCCATTTTATCAACTGCATGCAGCCCTGGGCTGTGCTGGCCTTGCTGGGCTCTGCAGGGACAGTTACCACATGCCTGGAAACCCCTTTCCAGGTTCCCAGGACCTCAGCAGTTCTTTTAAAGGAGCTGCTTTTCATGACTTGAAAGTAAATAGGCATAATTTCTAATCCCTTGAGCTGCAAAGTTATGGAGAGTTTAAAGCCTGCTGCTCCAACAGCAAGTTTAGCAGTCCATTAGAAAAGAAGGGTGTCCCCAGTTATCTGACCTTTCAGGAAATTGAAACATCTCTTCTGCTGACTCTTTCCTTGCCCCCAGAGAGCCACTGATGAGACCCGGACATGGAATGGAGGAACAAAGAAGAGCTTTGATTTGCTTTTATTATTCCAGGGAGAAGAGAGACGGGCGGCAGAGCTGCTGCACCTTGGAGCTGTGTGCCTGCCTGTGCATGCTCTGACTGGGGTCCAACACAGTGCAGCAGATCCATCGGCACCAGTTTGAGATGTCCAAGGACCTCCTCTCCATGGAGCTGTGGTGGGAGGCTGTGACTCAAAGGAAGCAGAGGAGAAGGGAATAAATGCCAGGAATGAATCTGTGAGGGCCGTGTACTTTGTTCAGGCTGCAGAGGACGACCTTTGGGATCTGCAAGGCACAGGTACATTAGTTCTCCATCTGCACCAGCCCTGGAGGTATTTTAACAGGCTGCCAACTTCTGCCTCTTCTGAGGCTCTTCCCCCACGGCAGACTGCCTTGCTGAGTAATACCACCTGGCATAGCTGAGCTGTTCCAACCAGAGGTGAGGGTATTCCTGCCTGTACTCCAGCTAACCTCTGCCAGCATTATGGCCTTCATTGCCCATTCCCTCTCTTTCTTTCCCCAGGAGGACAAACCATTTTCATCCACACAACAGAACTGAAGATAGTCAGAAGACTGAAGCCAGACTCTTGCCCCACATTTCTCCCATGCCTGGATATTCAGGGTGAACTACAAATCCTGTCTTCAGAAACCCTTTCTGTTGATTTAAAAGGGCTGCTCCTGCCAATGGATGCTTTATTTAGGAACAGTCTGGTACACAATAATTAATGTTAAGAGGCCATGTTTCCCTGCTGAGCAGTAGCTTATGTCAGGAGCAGTTCCATTTCTTATGCTAGGAAGGCATCGGGATCAAGGAGCCCTCCAGGAGCAGGGAGGCTCAGCTCCTTGCCTCACAAACACCTCTGCCAGGCTGGCAAGGAATTTGCCATGGGGCAGGCTAATTGCATTAAACAAACACTGGCACCAGGGTGAGAAAGGCACAGAAGAGGACCCCCAGTCACTGAGGGACATTAGTGGGTGCATTTATTAAACCAGCATTGATAAACCTCTGACCCTCTGAATCTTCCAAGCTGAATAATGCCTGCTGTGCCAAGCAAGCTTACTTCTGTGTTACTGTCTAAATTCCCCATGAACTTCTCTCTTCTTTGTCCTATTTGCATTGCTACAGGATCCATCTCTCTGGCTTTGGGGATGGAGATGGAATCAGCAAGCTGGGTTTTAACCCTGCTCCCTTTCACATACATTCCCCATCACGCACATCTGAGGGACATGATGTGGCCCTCTCAGGTCACATTTTGGCTTTGAAGAACGCACAAATCTAGTCTGAAGCCATGGCGTAGTCTTCTTGCAGAGCTTTTATAGAGAAAACTCTAAAACTCCGAAAAAAGATTCACCCATTCAAAACCAACCTTCCGGTCATGTGCACACGCCCGTGCAGGAGTGCGCCGCAGTGAGCCACCCTCCAAATCCTGACCTCTGTGCTGACACACACCTGGGTGGGCACACGGTCACTCCAATCCCCTGCCCAAGTATTTTTGGAAGGAAAAAGATCAATGCATTCAGAGAATACCAGCTAGCCACTCTACAGAGCTGAGGGCTTTAGTTCTGGGGCACGGAAGAATCTTTAAACACCTGCAGTGCCATTTTTAATGGAATCAGCACTAGACAAATTCAAGGGAGGGATTTCAGTGCAAGCGGAGTCAAATCAATGTTAAAAGATTATTAAAAGCTCCAACCAATAAACACAGCATGAGAGGGTCGTGAGAGTCAGAAGAAAATATAGCTAAACTCCAACACTGCACCTGTATTATTCTGCTGTATAAACATTTTCCAAGGCCTGGTACCAAGTATATTAAAAATGATGCCAGGTTCCCAGGGCCCCTTTTCCTCCCAAAGCCTCCTTCCCCTTCAGCTGGCTCTTTTGGCGATGCTTTCAGCCTGGCTCTTCACAGGCGCCAGGAGGAATGACAGGCTAAAAACACCCCCAAACACCCAGACTGCCTCACAGGGAGGGACAGGGAGCAGGCAGGGGAGGCTGGTGTTGTTTCAGCTTTACCATGCAACCAGGAGCACTACTCCTGCACTGCACTTGCCCAGAGGCATCACCCCCTCCCAGGAGATTAGCTCAGATCCAACACTGATGATATTCAGATCTCTGTCTCTTTTTCTCTTAGATATAAAACCATGGAGGAACCTACAGGGAGTCAGAAGTTCACAGACCGTCTGGTACTTGCTTGAATTGATGTGAACCTCTGCTGTGGAAATTTTTCTGGGACATGCTTTCTCATGAGCACACCACACTTTCAGTCTGGGTGAAAATACCACAAGAATAACCTTTCTCATGGTATTTCAGTATTTATTTTCTGGTTCCTGTCCAACCCTAAATCAGGAAGTGCAGAAGCGTGAGAAAATTTTATAAAAAGAAAAGAAGAAGTTAAATAATGGGTTTTAAGTCTAGAAAAAGTTTCTGTTCTGCTTGAGCCCAAGGCAAAAGTTTGTTCTTTTATTCCAGCAGGTTCATCCATTTTTAGCTGCTGTTGCAAGAGCTGTCACATCACTGTGAGGCCATCAGCAGAGAGGCCAGGGGAAGCCCTGAGTCTTGTTCTTTATTTCTGATGTGCTACAGACTCCTTAGCCAAGTCACTAGGCACTATGAGTGTCTATTCCTAGCCTCCCTATGAAGATCACTAATATTTAGTTTGCTTTGAGAAGTGCTTTAAGATTCTTGGGTGAAACCTCCTGTGCAAGTTTAAAATTCTTTCCAAAAATTACTATCCCTATGTTTTTTACCCTTTACAAGTGTGACTGAGCCTGTACGTACCCTTTTAAGTCTTTAAACAGTGGGATCCTTTCATAGTGACTTAGGATATGATGTAATGTCTATGCATTGTTAACGGGACCAAAGTGTAATAAACATTCATTTTAATGAACAAAGCAAAGAGATGTAACTCAGAAGACCCACGGGGAGATGTGTTGTATAGAGTTGCCATGTTTGCATACATGCTTTTCTGACTGCAGTCAGCTTTAACAAGGGTAAAATACTATTGATGTTAAATCACATGTGGGGTTTTGTTGTTGTGGGGTTTTTTGTTGTTTTGGTTTTTTAGGTTTTTTTTTTTTTTTTAAATGAGCCTCAGAATTGCAGGGGTGTTCCTGAAGACATAACGGCTACATCTGTACTAATAAGCTAAATGTGTCCAGGACTGTGCAGTCCTGGCCCCAAGGCCAACTGGCATGGAAAAGCCCACCTCCATGCTATTGAACTCTCCTTGTCTCCAGAACAGCAGGGCCACATCCAGCCCACCTCCTGGGAACTGGCGCTAGCTGGCAGTGACTCCAGCGCCTTGCCAGGAATTGTTTGGGACAGCATTAGCTGGCACCAGGCTCGGCCATGCCAGAGACCATTCGAACAATTAATAGCGCAGACATGCGAGTGCCAGGGCCTGGCATCATTCCCTGTCCCTGCTCGATTTATTAATATCAAGTAGCCATGTGGCCTGCAGAGCCTTTATTGCTGGTGACAGTACCAGGAAAGGAGAAAGTTGGGGTTACTTTTGCAAGGCTGGCAGATAGAAAAAAACCAGGCTGCTTGGGTTCTTTTCTTGTAAACTCCACATGCTTTATATGGAAATTATTAAGAGACAATCAAAGTGGGAGCCTGCAATGCTGCCTTGGCAAAGCTGCTTTTCAGCCTTGTAGTGTTTTGAAAAAGGCTTCACGCTCAAGGGTGCCCAGTACTAAAGAATACCTGGTGAAACTCATTTTTCTTATTTTTATTTGAATAAAGTGATGTAACCAGGACAACGTATTGTTCTTACAACTCCACTGTATCCCATGAAGTCCCTGGAACCTCACGGCATGCTATTTAGTTGCAACTAAATCACACTAGGACATCTGATGCTATCACATGTAAATTCTTTACAAATAAAATGTCTTACCTAAACTCCTGTGATCCACTGTTGTTTGGATGATGGTCAATTAAAATTAAATGGAGCTCTAGAAATCTATGTTCTTTCTTTCATGTTTTCCTAGAAAAAATTTGCAAGTAGTACATATAAATCAGGGGGAGGCTTTTGTCTTCCTATCTAAGTACAAAGTGTTTTTTTCCAGAATTTTCCTAGCATTAAAGAGAAATTATCAGTACCACATGTGTGCAACAGAAGCATCTGTCTTTGATGTATGATTTGCATACCTAGTGAGAGCATTAGGTTATCAAATGCTAAATAGTTCTTTAATACCTTTAAATAGTTGAACATGAGAAACCTGCCCATCCAACCCAACTCTTCACATCATTAGCATACAGGCATTTCAGCCTTTTCCTGGGAAATGAAACCTTTGCTGGGAAATGAATCCTCAATCACTCAAAAGAGAAACTGCTTAACTTTCTCCTGTTGACACAGCAGCGGACTGACAGGCTAAACAGGCTTCTGAACCCTCCCATAAAATGTAGTGTCAGGAAGTGATGGCCCAGGAACAGACAGCCATGACAGCAATTTTGTCTACTTATTTCAGTGTATGACCCAGAACAGAGTCCAGGGTCCCACCAAAATAAATGTTTTTCTAGTCTACAACAGGCAGTTGCCCCTTGGTGGAGCAGGTGCTGATGCCGGTTTGGGAGACTCAAGTTCTGCTACTGTTATTGCTCACTACTTTATTTCTCTTCCTCCCTGCCTCTAGGCTCAGTTCAGCAAAGCAGCATGTGCTTAACCTCTCTGATTTCAACAACAATTTAGGCACCAAACCAGTGCTGTAATGCTTTTCTGAGTAGACATGTGCTGTTGGTCAAGCCAGAGGCTCTTCCATACCCAATTTCTGCCAGCAAGAGCTTCTCAGCTGCCTGAACACACACCTAGGCTTGAATATCTAGCCTTCACTTGGAAGAGGAGCCAGGCTTCCTGCAGACCATGAGCTCTTTTGTTGGGGTTGCTTTCCCTCTGCTTTTAGTCTTACCTCTTTCTGCTTTTCTCACTGCACCCTGGTCCAGCCAGAATGAGGAGCTTCATGAGCTCCTTCAGAGCTCACTTCAGCCTCACAACCAGGTTTATCCCACTTAAGAGATCCTGGCAGTACTGAAAAGCACCTGGCCTGAACTTGGTGATGTTTCTAAATGTTAGTCTGAAACCCAGTCTACTTGATCTTTAATATTATGGTGTTCACGGCATCCTTTTCCTTCTTCATCCAGGGCAGGCTGCAGGACTTTTACACCAGCAAGCTGATGTCAGTATGATGTCAGCAGAACACAAAAGAGCACTCCTGGGACTTAGAGCTGGCCAGGATGGTCCCCTCTGCCTGGTCCCTGGACCAGGGCAGCCTCTGCAAAGACTTGCTAAATTGCCATAGGCTATGCACAGCCAAGCTGGTGAGTTTCAACAAGTGTGTTAATTTTTGATGATGGCTGCTGCTCTACAGGGAAACAAAAGGCTGCTCTGCAGACACTCAGCCTCCTTGCAGCACTTCATGGTGCTCAGCTTTAAATGTGTTTTGCCCCAGCACCTCAGCAAGATTTTTTGGTGCAATAGGAAGCTTAAAAGCCAGAGGAATTCATAAGGCCAGACTTTGATTCATCCTGTAACCTAAAAATACAGACTGATTCCTGTGGTGGTTATTTTAGTACCAGACAGCAAACTGCTTCCTTGAGATGAAAAGGCTCAAATACCGGCACCCTCCTCATAAACAGGATCTTGAGGTATAGGGAGAAGAGTAAGACAATTTAGACTGCACAAGGCTCACACAAATGTAGACACAAAAATACACAAATGTGCCAGCGAGGCAAGATAAGCAACACAGCTCTACACAGAAATTCCTGCCTGTCATTCCTTTTGAGGCAAAATCAGTAAATAATAATAGTAATAATTTACAAAAAAAAAAAAAAAAAAAAAAAAAAAAAAAAAAGCAATTAAGTTCTCCTTTTTGTTTCTGCTAGGCTCTCTCTGCACTTGAGAGTTACCAGTCTAAACATGCTCTCCCAGCCATTCTACACCTGAAGGAATATGAGTTCATAAAAAGACTGTAAAGATCATGGAAAACTTTAATACAGCACCCAGTGTTCTCCTTGCCTCTCACCCTGGAGGTTAGTCCCAGTTTATATAAGGGGTGGGGGGAGAAAACTAGAGAGAAGGTGTGTTTTCACAACACAGCATATTTTTTGTCAGATAGACTAAAGACACTCCAAGCGTGCATGTTTGAATTATAAAGAGTTGACGCTTTGCAGCCCACCCTGTTGGTGGAGCTTCAGCAAGAAGGGACACATCTTTGGGGAATTCTGACAAGATTTTATGTTCAACTCTTTGCCATTGCTCTTGCTGATATCTTGAATCAATCAGTGCTACACTCTCTTTCTTAAATGCAGAGTCTCCAAAAATATCTGTGAGTACTCCACGACAGGAAATTTAATTCTCCTTAGCAAACAAATAGCCAGATTTCAAAAGGACTTTTGGAAGTAAAAGTAAACTGCACTCAAAGTTTTGACTCCCTACTTATATCCACCACTGGGATTTTAAGGGCAGACTTTGTGCGTAAGGATTAGCCATGTGTGGTGAAACCTGGTGAATTGCCATTCAAAAGAAGGTTTCAAGATTTCAGCTACTATTCTGAGGTCTGACAGTAATATAGCTGTGATGCAGGTTTCTTCAATGTAGAAGAGGGTAGTGAGAGTTTCCAGCTGAAAAAGTCCTTTCTCATCACTTTCAAAATCCTTTTGCTTGTGCTTCACTGAAAATTAGATGCAAATGAATAAGTGAACTAGGAGGTGTTGAACCCGAAATAATTTTCATGGAGAAGTGAGAGGAGACAGTAAGGTGAATAGCCAAAGAGGAAGAACAGGGGTATGATCTCCACTGTAACACCACTGGAGTCACCAGAGGTGCTACAAAGAGGAACTGTAGTGGAAATCTCTATGACAAGGATGCTATTTCAGGTGGAGATGGCTACGGTTTTGGTGTTGGGCAGAATGATGCTCTTCATGGAGCATGGATGGACCCCTGTGCTGATCTTCCTGGAGCGCAGGAAGATCAGCACAGTTTGGACAAGCACACACGACTCAGGGACTCTCATACCTCTCAGTTCCCAGTGTTGGGTCAGAAATCTCACAGGCCAGTTTTCATGTGTTTACTCAGCTACATTAACCTTTCCTTCAGAGAAACACTGTCATGACAAGAGAAATTACCTTTCTTCACACCTTAGAAGGGTTCATCATTTGTTTTGCTCTCATGTTTGGGTTGGGCAGATGCAAGGGTGTTGTTTCTGATTTTATCCCAGCTGGTTTATTCCTGCTTTTGCTTTTGTGTGCCTGTTGTCTTCAGGAGAGCATTCCCTGCAGGAATAAGGTGGCACCTCCCCAGACTGCCTCCAAGCTACCACTGACATTCATGCTGCAACCCATCCTCCATCAGAAGGTGAGCAATCAATTACACACAGTCAACAGCTCCTCAGAGCAGATTTTCTAAGAGCCAGTGAAAAATAAGGAAAACACTAATAACTATGTCAAGTTACCCCATGCTTCTTACAAGAAAGAAAGCAGATAAAAGAGCTTAGTGGCACAGCTGCTAGCTTCTCTCACACAGGCTCACACAGCAGCCAACAGCCGCTTTGCCTGTGCCCCCACAGCTGGAAGACAGCTCCAGATAGGGGGCAGGTGAGTGAGGGAGACTGTCTTGGTTGTTTTCAAGAAACGATGGCAAAATGAAGCTTTTTCCAGTTAAATCTTTTGCTGATGTTAGGGACAGGCACAAACACTCTCACGCTGATATCCCTCCCAAGTCAGAAGCTGCTTCTTACCACTCTCCTGCCCCTCACCTCTCACACCTCTGGCAAGGAGACCGGTGTCCCTCTTCCCTAAAATTCTATGGTGGGGGCAAGGGGCCTCCTGGCCCTGTCAGTGGTAGCAGGGCAGTGAGCAAACGTACACATGAGCACACCATTCAGGATACACATACAACAGGGGCTGGAGTTTATTGGTACAGACTCCCTCTGCTTTTGCTCTCAGCTTGTGAGTACTTTTCCCTTACAATCTGCACAGTGCTCAATCTGCGTAATTTTCAGGCCACGCACGCAGCATTTTCTGTGCCTGCTGCCTCTCAGAGCACTTTGAACAGGCTCAATAAAAACACATTTATGCCGATGTTGGCTTCTTTTGTCGCAGCAGAAATAGTCCAGCTCCATCCCACAGCCCTCCTCCTATTGCTCTCTGTGTGTTAGAACCAGTTCAAGTGCCTTTGCTCTGCCCTGCCAACAAGCAGGCTCTGCCCTTGCTTTCCTCTTGCTTTTCTTACCACCCCTCTCCATCTTAGGAAATAATTAGCAAAGAAGAATTAATAAAGCATTATGGAGTGCACTCCTGAGGCTTCCAACAGCTGTTGGCAGCTGCTCCCGTACTCCTGGTGCTGCTCCACTTCCCTAGAGAACCACGTAAGCCTTCCCTTTCAGGTGCCCCCAGCCTCTGCACACCTGGGCTGAGGTCAGAAGAGAAAGGCACGGATGTGACACCAGCCTCTTGCAACACATGGAAATTGCGGGAGTGGGGACGGTGCATTTCCCTCAGGGCAGAAAAAGCCAGCCTTTGCAGGGTCGCAGTGCCCCACTGCATAACACCCTGCCATAATGAATAGGTGGTAGGGCTGTAGGCACAAGCTATTTATAGGCACTACAAAGTGCTACTAAAGCAGCACACACATCTGTGGTGTTGCTGGCCTCAGCCAAAAGTGTCACAGATTATGAGCACAACAGCAGAAAAGGATATCGCAGCCTGATGAGCACTTGTGAGTGATTTTGCAATTTGAGAGATAAAGGAGCAACAAGTTTGCAGGCTGCAGAGCTCCCTGGCACCAGGACAGGCACCAAGGGGATATCCCTTCACTTCCTACTTCTCAGGAGAGACGGCCAAAGGGGAAGACACGTTTTTTTTTCTATCTCCTCTCAGGCCTCAGCCGCTCTACCAAGAGCCACTACAAAGGTGTCAGTAAACAGCAATGATGAAATTTCCTCCATAATTGTCCAAATAGGTGTCAAGTACCCCACCACAGAAGTACAGCCAGGGAGCAAAGCAATACATTATTCTTGCACAAGGGCAATCATAAGCAAGCACTCCTAATGGGGCTGGGGCAAGGACTTTGCTGTCCATTAGCTACCTGCTGAGCATAAATGTCTTTGGCTGCATGGATGTCCTGACATGGGCATGTTCATATGCTCTTCCTCTAAATAATGAGAATAGACAAAAATATGGACTGCAGTAAAAGCCACAAGAGATGCCTGTACCTGCGGTCCTGCAAGAGAGAGGATTTCTGGTTCTGCCCTTCTGAGGGCACCTTAGAAGCAGTGGGAATAGCTGTTCAGTATAATTTTGTCTGAGATCTAATCTCACCTATGGGCATCTGCACCAGGGAGATCAGGATTTTCTGACATTCCAGGAATCCCTGTGCCACCTTGTGTAGTCTGGAACATTCCTTCCACCTTGCCATATACATAACATGACATATGTTCACTGGTTTTCACTGATGTCATATGATTGCAATATCCCTATCTGATTAGCAAGCTCAGGCATGCTTGGCTCATGTTGTGTCTCAATTAACTTTACCGACAAACATTGATGTACTAAATCCTGAAACAATGCCTACGTAACTCCCCAGGGCATTGTTTTGATTCCACCCTGGAACAAGGTCACTCTCCTCTTGACGGATGGTTTTTCCTTCTTTATCTTTTCCTAACAGTTGTTTCTTAAACAAGATTTTCACTGTCAATAAACAGAATTATCTTCACAAACTGCTTCAAAATTTGATGTCTCCTGCCAGCTCTTGTTCAGGAGTTTAAAGTACATATTTCAGCTTTACTGCTTGTTGAATCCAATGGCCGAATACGGATTTTTTTGTCTAAAGGTTTCCTCTAACAGCCTGAGTACCCTGCAAAACAGAGATGAAGAGGTAGCAAACACACAGTCTCCAAAGTAAGCCTGACTGCACTTGCAGAGTGCCAAACATACTGACCTGAATTTTCTGATTGCTGTCAGTGCCCAGGCTGCACCTCTCCAGAGCCCTGCATTGCCCCACCCTACGCACCTCCTTGGGCAGATGGCCACGCCAGGGACCGGCAGGTGCCTCTCACAGCTGGGAGAATCTCGTGAGGAAGGTGTGCTTCCTCTCTTGCCTAACCTACTTGCTCATACCTCCCACCTGGATGGGAGGACCATGGATCCTTTCCAGGATGCTTTTTTTACTCCCTGCCTTATCAGCTCTGCTGGAAAAGAGTTCTGAACTATTCCAGGATCCTGGCATGCTGCCTCACCCATCCTGCCTGCTGCTCGCAGCACCACCCAGCCCATCCCATCAATACATCATCCTCCAGGGACTATTACAAGCCACCTCTCTGGAGATGGTGATTCTCCAGGCACTTACACCTTTTGAAGCTTTTCTCAGCATCCAGGGCACCTGAGAACATTCCCCGCATGCTGGGTGGATGCTGGGGGACTGTGGGCCTCTGTCAAGGGGTTCAGCTCCAGACTTTCCTTCCAGCAAATGACCTGCAAGTGAAATGTAGGAAAAGTAGTATCCAGATCATCATCTGCTATAAATCAACAAAGCCCCACTAAAGACATTAAAGCTCTACTGGTTTACACCATCTGGGAATTTGGCCACCGGGGAGGACTTAGTGTTTTTAGCCTTTATCACAGATATACATGGGAGGAAGGCTAGTGCCCTATCTGCTCTCAGCTAGCATTACCAACCCCTACAGAGATCAATAGGAGCTCCCTGCTCGCATCAAGAGCAGAATGATGCCCTAAAATTAGCATGTGTTTGAATCAGTGCATTGTATCTTGTTTGCAGATTAGTAGCACTGAGCAGATATGAGGGCATCGGAAAGCGAGCCAGTTTAAACAAAATATGAATTGACCTAAATTTCTGCTAAGCCAAAATTGATCTTTTTGGAAGGGATAGAGGAAAAAAAAGGTGTCCAGAAATACTCGTGTTTTGGTCCATTTGATTATTCTATGCACCTATCTTCAGCAGACAAGAAATAGTAAAATTTCACATACTTGGTCTGAACAGGGAGGTGTTGGGCTCCTGTCCTCAGAATGGAAGGCTTCAGTTCTAATTTACAGACCACACAGATAATGACAAATAGGCTTTGGGTGGTTTATCTAAATCCTCCAAAGCTGCACCCATCAACTATCTATAAGCTTGTTGGTTAATCCAGAGTGTCTTGCAAAGGCAAATCATATTTGCTGTGTAGTGTTCCACATACTTCTGCATGCTGTCTCACAACCGTATTCTAAATAGCAAAATTGGAGGAAATCTGGAATGAAATTAAAGTAACATGTTTATTCTTTATATTTATAGTGGCAATAAATTTCCTTAAGGTGCTGCCTTTTCTGTTTAATGCAGTGAGTACCAAATATGGGCTGGGTAATGGATGTTTTATGAATACAGCCTTGCCTTGAGCAATTGATTGCTTAATTTAAAAGATTAAAGATCGAAGCAGGCCAAAATAAGAAAGAGAAAAAAAAAAAAAACTACCATGAACAGGCTGTGATTATATATCAATTTCAGCAAGCTAGCAGGTAAATTCCAAGTATAATAGAAGATTTAATATAATTAAATCTTCAGTAAACAGCCTCTTCCTCTAAGAACACTTCTGTAATATTTTATAATTCCTGTATTTCACTGAAAGAAAAAAGTCGCACGCTCTGTTTTGTAGTTTATATTTCTTTAAACCAGACACAATTTTTTTTTTTTTTTTTTTTTTTTTTTTTTTTTTTTTTTTTTTTTTTTTGTCATTGTATATTTCTTTTTCTGTGGATAATATTTTTTCTGCTGGAAGAATGTAGAGGGTGTATGCAGAGAACTGTTTCCTCTAGGTCCTAGTGCACTTCCTCTATCTGCATCTAAGCCACGAGCCAAAAAAGACCAACGTGAGTTGCTATTTCACAATGCAGACACGTAAGCACTCTTGTTTTCTTTCTGCTGTTTTTTTTCATGTAGCTATGCCTTTGTCTTGCTTATCATAGAGATATATATTTTGTTTGTTTGTTTGTTTTTCATCTAATGTAGCCCATGGGTGAATGATTAGAGATCCAGTGAAAAGCAAAATTACTGAGATGGACTGGTTACTGATGTGAGGTGTTTTTGCTAGTGTATTTATCCACTAATTCCACTCTTATGAATAATACACATATTCATCACACCACTGCTTTAAGGGACAATGTTCTCATCCAGGCCCTCTGTGCATTTTAAGTAGCTGGGGCTTCCCCTGAGATCGGGGACTAAAGGACTAAACTTATCTTTGGTGTAAACTCTACAGAGATCAGTGAAACCACTGAGACCCAGGATGAATCCGACCCAGGGAGAGAGACTCTCAGGAGTTCCATTTAATCTCTGTCACAGCATGATTTTCCCCAGGAATCATCATAGCCATCCACCTCTCTAACACCCATAATAAATAATTTACTCACAGATATAAGGAAGCACTTTGCCTCAATCTACTAATGATTTTTGCTCTGAAAGGGGCTCTGCCATGCTTAAATCCTCTTTACATTGCCTGAGAGATTCAGAATGCCATTATGGTAAAATGAGATAACAAGAAATGAATAGGAGACAGTACATTAGTACATTACAGTAGTTATCAGCATTTCCACTGCAATTTTCAGGTGGATCTTCAGCTATTTAAATATCCAAGTGAGATTCATCTGAAGTCACCTTAGCTGTCTAGTCAACAGAGACCAACACTTCTGGGGGGGTCTTTTTGTATTACAGATGGAGCCTGCGTGATGTGTAAAGGTTTTGACAGCTAAAGCCAAGTGAGATTAATCCCATTCCTAAATATCTGTTTGAACTCAGTCCCTTCTCACCAAGCTTGGTGTCCCCCTGACACTTGCCTTGCATAGTCTCCTAAGCCACAGTGAAGAGGCAACAGTAGGACCCTGGGATTTGGCTTCAGCCATCTGCAAACAGCACAGCTGGAAGCAGGATACAGCTGCACATGTGGAGATAGTCCTCATCCCCAGAGGCCAGCTTCCAGTCTTGCTTAGGTCCTGGCCTGAGACCTGCTAAGTGTGGCAAGTGCAGCAGCAATTCTCAGAGCTGATGTCTTTGTAGCAGAGAGATGTACTTGCTGCGATCCCTTCCTCACTTGCACAGGGTTTGTCCTCTATTTGACTGACACCCATGTTATGTATATTTGAGGGCTCTCCTCTCTAGGTCAAAATGACCTGGATGCTGGCTTTTCCTATCAAATGCTGTTCCAGTCTAGAAGCTTCCAATATAAGTCTTTCATGATAGCTTTAATATCTCTGGTTAATTTCCTCCCTGATGTGCCCTTTTTTTATTGCCCTAAGTAATTCATTTCCATCCCTGGCACTGCACCTTTTAGGAATTGATTTAAAATTAATACATGAATAAAACAGTATAAATAATATATGGTTGCTGTATTTAATATTAATAGCCATTAAGTGAGGAAAAAAATTGCATACCTGCAGATGATTTGCAAAAGGACTGTGGGGCCATAATATTACTTACATTTCAAAGAGAGACATTGAGGTTGCCTAATGCTTCCCATCAAAAGAGATTTTTTTTTTTTTAATTTCAGCTGCCTACATATTTTTCAGACTTCTCTCCTGCAGAGATTCTTTTGAAAACAGACTTTTGCCTCCGAGTGAATTAGTCACTGCTATGCACATTGTGGAAAATGTCTCCCAAATAGCTCAGACATTTCTATGAATGAAACAAGGCAGAGAAGTGTGCTGTCTGCTGACACAAGACAAGTGCACAGAGCTAGTAGCCCTGTGCTGTGGAGCAAGAACCAGGCAGAGATGTAGCCAGTCTGCCTTGCAATGTCCCTGTGGAAATTCGTCTCCTTCCCCAAATCTGGCCTTGTGGAAGTGTTTGAAGCTACCAAGCACTGACTTGCTGGAACACCTCCATACACATTTGCTTGCAGAGGCCATGCACTAGGCTGATACCAAGGAATTTATCCTCCTTTCTGTGCACCACAGCAAGCCTGGGTTCCTGCAGCACTGGTTCTCCCCTTGATCTGAACTCAGTGGACAAAAGCATCACACCAAAGAGAGCCAGGATGGAGAATGAGGACAGGAGACATGGCAGAAAATAAGACTGCAGGCTGGTAGGCAAACTAACAATTAGAGCAGAGTCCCAATGTGGTGAGGAGACCAGGATTTAGTAAAACTGGGAATTAAGGAGGGTAAGATAGAGAAGAAAACACTGGGAGGGGCAGTGCCATTCACAGAGATGCTGAATTTCCTACCCCTGGGCATTTCAATGTGCTCTTCCACCTGTCTCCCATAGCTAGTGTACACTACAGTGCACCCAGAACTTCTGCAGAGCCATGACCTTCTCACTGCCCTGCCAGGAACCCAAGCAGGCAGAGACCTGGAGGTTTTGTCTTGGCTTTCAAATAAACCACTCCCTTTCATATGCTGTTTTACTCTGGAAGAAGAACAGGAAGATCCTGGCATTTAAGAAACAGCTCCCCTCCAGAAAATCTGCCCTCCCTCATCCTGACCACACAAGAGGATCACACACCACTGGCCTTGCTCACTGTCTGGCTCTGCCATCACACAGGTCAGATGAGCTGAGCTGACTTTCAGGGATGGGTACTAAGGGGAGAGAAAACACTGAGACCAAGGAGACCAACATCCACTGGATATGTTTGGTTTCCAGTAAGCAAGGGGTTAGTGCTAGTTGGAGCCCTCACACAGGTGTAGTGAGTCAGGGCCAGAACTGATGGCTGTCCAGGAGGAAACACAAGAAACTTTCACTCTTTAGGAAGGAAGACGGAGGGGAGAAGGGATTATTTTCACTCTTGAACACAGGGTTTTGACCATCAGTACAGGGATTTTACCTCATTTTTTAATGAGTCAGTCAAAGGCTCGCGCTTTTTTTCACACGCTTTTCCATGGTGCAGACACAACCCTGAAAGCTTTTCTTGTAGTGGCTTTTCCTTACCTGCTTGTGCAGTTGTCATCCGGCCATGACCTCATGACCCCCTTGTCAGGTTCAATGGGGAGAGAAGGAGCTTTATGTTGTTTTCCTATCACAGAGACCCTGATCAAGCTTCAGCTGCAACGGCTGGGATGCTAGAAGCAAAAAAAAAGTTGTTCCAAAGATGCTTTATATGTCTCTGTTGAGGTTTTGTGAATCTGCTAGTAATTTTTCTGTTTGTTTGTGACTATTTGTGAGGCTAAGACAGGAAGGAGCATGTAGTGAGATGAGGATGGCAGAGCTCAGAGAAGCTTCTTCCATGATGAGTCCCTGCAGTTCCTCATCCATGGGTGATTAGTCCTCCTGCACTTTGCCTTGTCTGGAACCCTTCTCTGCTTTAGTCCCAGCTGTTTCCATAGTCTCCATAAGAAGAGAGGTTGCTCATTTATTCTTGGGTAACCTCCTCAGAAATAGGCAATGAGGATATCCAAATCATCCTGGTAATGTCAGTAAATTCCCAAACTCGATGGATGTGTTTTGTATACTGTTCACTTGTGATAGCAGCCTGACTTTAGAGGAAAACAGCTTCTGTCATTGAACAGCAATACTTCATCAAAATAGACCTTAGCTACAGGGCTGTCCCCATGCCACAACTCAACTTCATCATATTCAGCTAAAGAGGCAGGACTCAGCATTTTCAGATTAAAAAGTAACACTATCACCAGACACTACAAGATACACCTGATTTACTTAAAATATTAAAACGTTTAAAATATTTATGTAATATTGAGTAATAATTTTGCTCAGAGATAATTTCATAGAGCAGAGCAAGGTAATTTGGGTAAACCCTTCTCAGCCCATGCCTACACTGTATCTGATATCCAGGTCCAAACCCCCGACAGCCAGGTGGGAACAGGCTTGTCTGGAGCAGCCCAGCAGAGATGAAGTGATTGTGCCCTGCAGAACCGCAGTTCAAATTCGGCAAAGGTCTGCGGTGATTTTTGCTACCGGAGGAAAACACAGAGTGTTTCTGCAGAGTGACTGTCAGCCCTTCCCTGCATGCCTGCCTGCCTGGGGCATGAGGAAGGGAGCTGACCCGCAGGGGTTGTGTGCCCAGAGGCCACAGTGGGGCCATGGCTTGTCCTGTGTGTCTAGAGAGTGTGCAGGCAGACAGACAGAGGGGCTGAGAGCCTGCGCCCACCCCTCCCACAGCACAGCCCTCCCTGCAGCCGAGGCCTCAGGGCCGGGGCCATATATGGAGCAGGGAGCAAACATGGAGAGCGTGACTGTTTAAATGCCTGAAGCCTGAATCGCCACCACTTTTCTTGGAAGTTACGCGCCGCGCTTCTCGGGTGAGCGGCACGCTGACAAACAGTGCGCTTGTCAGTTCTGAGAAACAAAAGAGAATGAAACCGTAAGCTGCCGTGTTGCTCAACCTTTGCTGTGGTTTGGCAACAACAACAAAAAAAAAGTGTAGGAATTTCTTAATACTTACTGCAAAGTGATGGACAAGTCAACTTGGGAGCGAGGTATATTGGGAACACCTTAACGTGAAGAAAAGTGGGAGCACGCGAGCCAGGTTTTAGCCAGGCGTGATAAATGCTGCACATCCAAAAGATCAAGTCCCCAGTTTTCAGGGACGGGGACTGCAAGGTCTCAACTTGCTGACAGCCTCTAAAAGTCACTCTCCTGGTCCTTTTCTGCTCCCCCCATTTGTCTGACCTCATCTGCCCCTCAATGATGCATCTCTGGTGCTGTCTAATGACCCCCTGGTCTCCTTCACACCTCAGAAGCTTAGTGGAACCTGCAAGAGTTAGATCTTCCCCAGCTCCAGTGAAATGTAAGAAGTCCATGAAGAAGGACCACGATGCAGAGCCACAGCAGCCATTGGAGATGGAGCAGGTGTGTGGCTGTGAACAGCCATGTCTGCTGGCATTGAGGGAAGCATGGAACTACAAAGCGCCCTTCAAAACAAGGGAAGTTGAAGTGCTCAACAGAGGAAACAACTGGCCACATTATCAGTGACAGCTGAAGTCAGACAAATGATTGCTGAAGTGGACTCCATGCTGGAGTGGTACCAAAGGAATGGTAAATTCCAGAGTTGTCTTCATCTGCACGTCCCATGGCATTGTTTGCCTGAGATCTCTCTCAGAGTCATCTATACATTCACCAAATTATCTGTATCAGTTGAAGATCTGTCATGCCATAGCTGGAATCTACATTCAGACCCCAAAATGTGAGACTGAGAGCCATGCCCTACTCTGAGTGAAATGTCAAAAAACACACACAGCTGAGGAGACCTTCCTGGGCAGTCAGGCTGCTGCCTCAGGGAGGTTTTCTTCCTCTTGTTATCACAGGAGAAAAGAGGCTCCTTTCATAGCCCTTTGTGCTCCTTTCTCCAAACTACTGTCAGTGCCTCACATTTTAGCCAGCTACTTCACAAGAGGAAACACCTTTCCAAGCCTACCCTTGCTTCATGTGTGCAGTGCCAGCTGTCAGAACAAAACAAGTAATTTTTTTTCTCGTGCCCTGTGGGCTGTGCATGCTGAGTCTGGTCCTTCCAGCCTTTTCTAGCTCCAAAAGACACAAGCCTTGGCACTGAGGCCCAGAAGCTGTCCTGTTCTAGAGCTGTGGGAGCCTCTGCCTCGACGTGCATAGCTAACACGTGTGTCCTGTTGAGTCCCTTCGCCAGCAGCCTTGAGGCTATGGTCATGACTTTGACATGACCTAGCCATGCCTCTTGCCTGACTCCTGCATTGTTTCAAAGGCAGAATCCGAGGATTTGCTGTCACTTTAAAGCATTCGTCATCCTCTACCGCTCAGTCATTCTGCCACGGGGCTTGGGGGCAGCCTGAGCGTGATGCAGCAGTTCAGCTGCCGCAGGGCAGCAGATGCAATCTCTCTCCGGCACGTTCAGGTCTTGTTTGCGGTCAGACCTCTGCTCGTGCTGCGTGCAGATGGTGGCACGCGCCAACAGGAATCTGCCCAACAAATACACGCCTTGCCAGCAGAGAAGAAAAGGGATTGTTGGGTGGAAAGGTGCTGCGCAGGAGCCATCACGCTTCTTACTTCCTGTTCAGCAAGCTGTCCAGCTCTACAGCCACTCTCAAAGGCCGTGGGCCGAGCCAGGCAGACACTGCCTGCAGAAAACAAATCCCACTTCTCTGAACATGGCTGTGGGTACCCAGCAGAGATGCTGAAATTCACCTGGACCCCAGGCGGCTGCAGACAGCAGGACTGCAAATGCCCGGACGCAACCTTTCCGGTTACAGCCTCCGTGCTGGGGCTGGGCTGCCAGAGCTGCCATGGCCAGCTCTCCGTCCTCACCATGGAGCGGCCTCACACCCAGTGACCTGTCCCTTCCTGCCTCGCTCCGGCTGTTCCTGAACTGCTGCCCAAGCAGCATGAGGCAGAACCGTGGCAGAGAAGGAGGCACAACGGCCCGATGTTATTGACTCCAGCCAGCGAGCGGGCAGTGTAATCTGTCTGCTTTTGTTCCGTTCGCTTGGTGGTGTGCTCTCATTAGCCCCCCACCAACAGTCAACCTGTCAGCAGGTCTGCGCTCCAACTGCCTGACCTCTGACTTCCACTCATTCTTCCACAAATTAATTTCCCAAATTGACAAATTAAAGTGCACAGTATGCCCAAGGTCACTAAATCACACTGGGTTCTGGTAAATGTCAACTAGCGTCGAGGGGAGAAAGGAAAAAAAAAAAAAAAGGAAAAAATAGGGGGAGGTGAGGGATAGAGGGTAAAAAGGGATAAAGGGAAAAAAATACCGTATTTGTTTGAAAGAAATGGACAGAAACTCTGAACTGTAGTTTCCGATTTGCAGGGGATGAAGCTATGTGAAAGCAATTAAAATGGAGGCTCACCCAGCACACAAGAAGGGCTGAAACACGGCTGGCCAGATCTCTGTGCTACATCAGGTCACCCTGACGGCTCCCCAAAATGGCCTTGGCTGGCCCACAGAAATGGTGAAACTGTGAAACCTGGGCTGGGTCTCATCTCACTTGCAGTGCCACCACACTGACACGTTGCAGTTGAGTTTTTCCTGATTCCTGTCAGTCAAATGGGAATGCCAGCCAGAGTCTAGGCACAGATGTTAGGAAGGCCAGTGCACACAGATACCCAGGGAGAGGGCAGAAGGGCAGACTGACATCGGGAGCCCACAGGGAGTGAAGAGCATTTACCATTTCACCAAGCCCCATTGAGCCAGCCAGCAAGACGTGGCCACATCAACCCCATGACTCCGCTGCTGCTGTCACCACGTTGTACAATCTTCCCCAAAGACCAAGTTAGTGCCTTTCTGCCACACCCTACCTATGCACAACCATAAACCCTGCAACCCCCCATGTATCCATGGTCAGTTTGTATTTGTTCGTTTGCCAGCATTGTCTCTGAACTCACACTTTCCTCTCCAGTGCATTTACCCACTGCCTATTCAGAGAAAGCCGCTGTGTCACCTCGCAGCTGCTGCTCACTGGGTGATGGAGACCAGCGTTGATACGATCCTCTGATGCTCCTAATAGCCTCCCTCTGCACCTGCGCTGCCAGGGCTTCATCTTTCTTTACTACAGCAGACAGCAATGCTCCAGGGGAGATCTGACCCCTCTCCAGTGGCATTAATAGTTCCCTGCCTCTTGGGAAGGCTGTGACTCATATACCCTACACTCACATTTGTCTTTTTCATGGTGGCACAATATCTATGCTTCTTAGTTATCCCATCAACTAATACACCCAGGTCTTTCTCTTCTACGCTTGTTTTGAGCTGATAAGCTTTCAGCTTATAGTGGAAATTCGTGTTATTGGTCCCTAAGTGCATGACCTTGCACTCTGTAATATTGAATTTCATCCTATTTCTAATAGTCCAGCCCTCAAGGTCAGTCAGTGCTTCCTGTATCATACCCTGATCTTGCATAATAACTATGGTCCCAAACCTGCTGTCACCTACAAATTTCATCCACACACTCCCATATTCCATCACAAGGCCATAGTGAAAATATTAAGCAGAATCAGACCCAAGATTATTCCTTGAGCAACTGCACAGACAGTCCCCACCCTCCAACTTGATCACTCCCACACCAACATCACTTGTATTCATCCTCTCCTTAGCCAGACCTCCACGCACTGTTCTTCTGCTTAACCCCATCATCCCCCATTGAATTAATAATTTCCCATGTGGCATCATATCAAATGCTTTGCTGATAGTCAGATCAGCCATGCTTCCTTTACAAGGAAAATCAATTAGCTTTCTTTGATAAGATATCAGATTCTTCTGGCACAATTCACCTTTGACAAAACCAGGCGGCATACAATCTCGCTTTTTATTTGCGTCCTTTTTTCTGTTCTCTACAGACCCCAAAGATGTTTGCCTTGCAGAGAGTTCTGTTGAAAGCACACTCACTGTGCAGACATAAGCAGCAGTTGTTGTCCTATTAGTGGTGTTTTCATCTAGGAGGACACAAGAAAGAAAGTGCCACCATTGCAGTGATCCTTCCTCTGACCTGCTTTCTACAGCCCTTCCCCTTCTACAGGGTGCACATAGCAGCATTTGGCATAACCCCTGTCCAAATCAAGGTATTGTGCACCATGAAGAATTTGCCTACACGACCAAAAAACTGGTGTTCATTAAAAACACTAAAGAGCAGACGAAGACTAGACACTTCACATGGCATTTTGTGGTCCTGCTGAAATCCCTGGGACTATTCATAGAGTAAACTCCATAAACTGGGTTCAGTGACTGCCATCTGGAGAAATTTTATGGCTTACCTGAGTTGTTTCTATGATCACTATGGACAGAGGTCAGCAACTACGAGCACTCAGCCTACATTTGTTATACTCATTGTTTTTGTTGCTTATCAGAGCACTCTCCCAAGGAGTTCTGCTTTCAATAGGCTCCACTGTAGGGTTGTCCCTTAATAGACATAGAGTCAATGCCATCCTATCGTTCAGGAAGTCATTGAGAAGTGAAAAACTGAGGTTTTACTCTTGCTGCATCAAGACAAAACCACCAGTGTGCGATTACTTGAGACAATTTTGTGATTCTGTAGGGCTAAATTCTGCACAGCCTGCTCTTCTGGGAAGGAGGTATAGGACAACACTTAGGGCACTGACTCCATAGGCAGGATATGAAATGTTGCAACCTCGGTGAGCACAGGTTATTCCATGGTTGCATTGTGGTTCTGTGAAAGGGATCCCTGCATCATTCACTCTGTAAGCAAAGGACAAGAAAAAATGACAGGTCTCACCCCTCCCACCTTCTCCTCCTCAGGCATCAGTCCTAGCAGCACAAGGGAAAAGCTGGGTCTTCTCGCTCCGAGGTGAAGCAATGCTTCTTGAAGAAAAGCATGGCAATACATTCTCTTAAATCTTAGAGGGAAGCACTATGGTTTTGAACAGAAATCCCTCTGGGTTCCCCTACCCACCAAGTCTTCTCCTCTAACTTGCAGGAGGGTAGGCATTCACTGCTTCTCTCTGTCACGGGCAGCTGGAGCTACGTAGGAAGGGACAATGCCTCTGCCTGGCAATGCGCAACATTTGCTGCAGCAAAAACATAATCAGTGAAATAGTCCTGTATATTTTTATGTGCTTGGATAAAAGATGGAATCTTCCTATTAGATGTCTGCAGGGAATTCTTATGCACCTTGACTCCCTTGCACCGGCACGCAATCTGGGTTAAAGATCAGCAGAATAAACTCCTAGTCCTAACTCATCCGAGCATGGTCGGGCAGGTATGAATCTGTGCATTTCACATGAAAATTCCTTTCTTCTTCCCTGCTCCCACATGGTAAAACACAGAGTAAAAGCAAATCAGCATCTGAAGAATTTTGTTGGTCGTGGGACAGGAATTTTATAATGGTTTATCTGCTTCCTTATAACAAAGACATTGCACCTCTCCAGCTAGCAGTTCAGCTCATAAAATACACTCATCTGAGTAAAAAAATTAGTGACACCCAGAAGTTTAAGCATTACTTTTAAGACCACTAATTGATTCTGTTGCTCTGATATCCTCTTGCAAGGGATTCCAGAGCCTAGAAACAGGCAAATGCTCTGGCACCAGCTGTCTTAAGCCTAAATCTAGTCCCCACCAAAAGTCTGGCATTAGATGTCTTCTCATTTTACATGTTTGCATTTTTAAAACAACATTCCACAGTTTTGAGGCTACTGTAGGCTGGCTGAAGAATCAATTTGGTGACCTACAATCTGAGTCTTACCCCAGAGATGAAAAGCAATGGCCATAATAGAAAAGAAAGCTGTAAGTTATTCTTTGTATCAGCTCTGGAGAGCGTGCACCTCCCAGGACATGGATATAAGCTAGTGTGACCATGTCATTTATACTTTTGGGTCCAGGGACCTGTCCAATATAACTACAGGAGGATGTTTTGTTTCCATATTGGTTGAAACACATGAAAATTCTACCATCTCCTTTTAATACTGCATGCTGCTGCACTTGCTTTGCTGCTGCTCATGACAACAGTGTCCTCCTGCATGCTGCCTTTCCACAAACCACACTGGGCAAACGAGAAAAGTAGACACCAGTGGACAAGTCTTTTACAGCAGCTACTTAGCCAGCACAGCTTGAAGTCCCATGGCACTAATCAGAATCACCTCTCCCATCTTGTAACATGATTTTATTTTAAGAGAGATCAAGCCTCACTCCTTAGTCCTCGCTTCCCTCTTCACAAAACATGGGAAGTGAAAACCACAAACCACAGAAAATGTAACAAAATTCAACCAGGCTACCAGTTCAAACCTCTAACTTGGAGCTGGCAGGCACACTCTAGATTCAACCTGGTACATGTGAAATTAGTATTTCACATGTGAAATCAGTATTTCAGCCTGTTTCTTTCACAGCTAGCTGTGATTAGAGTCTGCACCTGGGATTTGCTGCTTTCAGTGTTGTAAAATAAAGCACAAGAAAAGCAAACATGCAAGTGAAACACAGGCACAGGAAAGAGAGGCAAGAGCATTTATTATAACCAAAACTTTGCACTTCATGTCACCAAGTGGACTTGTCAGTCTCACATGCATAGCCAAGGAAATCAACCCTAGACCCCAGAAATTACGCTACATATCATATAACCTGCTGGAATATTAATACCCTTTCCTTTTAAAATCTTTACTCTCCCTTTGGAGCCTGCCCTCTCACTGGGGATCAGACTGACACATTATAGGCTCAGCTTTCTTTCTGAGCTGACACCTCGTCCAGGAAGAGCTGGCTAGGATGTCAGTCTTTGGAGGGTACATAGAAAATTCCAATGTGCAATTTGCATATCATCACTTTACTGGTAGGTACACTTAGAAGAAATAAATACTTCTGTCTTATGGGGCAATACCTTCAGCTTTCAGCCAGCAAATCACACTTGAATTAAGAAAACAAAAAAAAAGAAAAAGAAATTGTGCATCTCCCTTTCCCTTTCTCCCCACATCTATTTATGGAAATCTGTGGCAATTGAAATATAGTCCTTATTTTAGGTGACTCCAATTGTTACCTTTTGAAACCTTCCTGAAAAGCTGCCAAAAAAAAAAAAAAGGAACTCTATATAAAATGAAGTCTAGAATGATAAAATAGAAAACATAAAATGAGAGAGATGGGTTAGTTGCTTCCATCGTCTTCCCAACACACAGACTTTGGTCACAGAAAAGCCACTACTGAAAATGATAAATTGCGGGGGTTTTAAACAGAGCAGATGATTACATAATTATGGCAATTTAATATCACCTCATGTTTATACTGGAGTGACCATCTTGTAAGTATTTTTACCATTCAACAGAGGCTTCATTTCTCCCATCGCATTGTGAGTGTACACTTGCATGGACATGGAAATAAATAAACTCAGAGGAAAAGCTACACCTGGACACCAGAAGCCACATAATCATAGCAGCAACCTTTCAAGGGAGCCCCCTCATAGGAGCTCAGACTGACTGGTGTCTGGGAGACATGTGTCTCTCTTCTCCATGGGTGGCTCCTCTTAACTCGGCAGTGAGAGTAAAGTCCACACACAGGTCAGCTACTACTGGTGTCTAAATTACAAACCAGCCTTTGGATGATGTCTGTGGTCAAGAGAGGGATGAGCCTCAGCTTGCTCCCAGGACCTCAGCCAATCTAGCAGGCAGCCCAGTAGCACATGGAGACAGAAAAAACACTACCACTAGCCGTGGAGGGAACATGCTCTGACACAGAAATTTTGACACCTCTTCTGAGCAGAGTGCACTGCCCCTCATTTAAAAAAAAAAAAAAAAAAAAAAAAGGCAAGCTTATGATTATTCCTTACCTCATACCACTCTGGAAAGAATTCTCTCACCTGCTGAAGAAGTGATGTGAAAAACTGAGTTATTTGCAGCTTTTCAGACACCACCACGTTCCCCCATAAAGCCTATCAGAATGCAGCCCTCAGTGACCTAGACAAATTTACAAGGGGCAGGCCACAAAAGTTTTAAACAGTGAAGAATTTGAGAAACTACCTACATTCAGTTTATTCTGTGATTGGTTTGTACATGTTTTGGATCTTCTCGCACAGGAAAGGTATTACCTCAACGAGACTTACCACAGGAAAGCAAGTATTAAAATTAATTCAAACTTGTATTTTAAGAACAGATGAAGGATCAGAAATGTATGAGCTCTCCCAATTTTTGTTGAGCAAATTCCTTTGTCCTTAAGAGTTACTTGCAGAAGTGGTACTGGGTGACTGTTTCCAGGGTTCTTGCTATTTTCTCTGGAGAGCAATGCCTGTATGACCACAGGGTGCTTAAAAAACCTGCATGGCTTACACCAAGGAGACACAGCTGTGTGCTCAAGAAGAGTTTCTTGTATTTTGCATCTTAAAAATGGGGTGTGTTCCAAGTTAAATCCTTTTGTCTGCATTCTTCTATCCATAAAGCAGAAAGTAAGAAGGCTGTGGCTCCCAAAAGTAGTTTTACATATAGAGACAGTCCTCCACATCTGAGACCATCCAGAGCTTTTCAGCCCTGCAGCTCTGAATCCACCCATCTCAACAGCTTTGTCCCCACTGATTTTGACATGTTTTTGCTGCAGTCTTGTTGTCACTTTCCTACTGGCCAGGTCTTTAAGAGTCTGATTTGTGTCAGACAGAAGCATTTTAAAACCTCATTCCAGATCTCCTCAGCTAACACTGTACATGGCTAGCACAGCTAGGTGAACACAGCTACAAGCTGATGATAGAACCTCTCCTCTCATTCACTGAATACCCTCATTCACTGAATACCAGGAAAGTCTGTGCATCTTCAGGTAGTTCACGTCTTCTGTAAGACTTTTTTTCCTCAACAATTAAATAAAAATGACCCCTAAGTCAATTTACTGACTGGTAATGACTGTACCTTCCAGTTTCTCTCCTGTATTTATGTGTGCCCAGGAGAAGCCATGCAAATTTAGTTAGTGGAAATAACATGTTGTGGGAAGTTCTGTATCCATGACATTGCTGTTGTTCTCCAAGGATTGCTTTCTGAGGTTCTCCTAATGTTATGAAGTTGCATCTTTCAGGTGTAGGGGCCAGTATATCAGGAGCACAACTTTTCTCTGAAGTACTTCCTTCCTCTGACTTATGCTGATGTTGAAGTTGACCAAAGTGCATACAGTGCCTAAGATGCCAAGGGAGCATCAGTCCATATTGTGCTGCCTGAAGGCACTCCAAGGTCAACTCTCTCAGCACAGTAGCAACTGAAGAGCGAGCTCAGGGAAGCTCTGAGGAGCAAGACATCTATCTTGCTTTTCTTTTTACCAGGAAGCATGAGAAATGCCTGCCCTTTCTTAGGTGCTTTTCACTCTCTCTTTTGGGGCTGCTCTATCTCACCACACTTTGCTGATCTGGGCAATCTCAGCGCAGCCTGGTGTGCCCCACATCAGAAAGGCAATACGTGAGCTGCTGATCTGCAGGTGAGAGCCACCAGGTGTGTGTGCTGGTCAGCCCTACTGCCCAGAAAACTCGATGAGAGTGGGACAGCATTCCTGCTGCACAAGTTCAGCGAGGAACCACCTTAATCTGAAAGCCATCAGATGTCCACCATCATACATCCATCTCCAACAGGTGTACCCAGCCTGCATTTTGTGGATTTATTTTTCCCTAGGGAACTGTTGGGGTTTGGGTCTTTTTTCTTTTCTTTTTTTTTTTTTTTTTTTTTTTTTATTTTTTTTTTCTTTTTTTTTCCTTTTTTTTTCCTTTCCTTTCTTCCTTTCCTTTTCCTTTCCTTTCCTTTCCCTTTCCTTTCCTTTCCTATTCCTTTTCCTTTCCTTTCCTTTTCCTTTCCTTCCTTTCCTTTCCTTTCCTTTCCTTTCCTTTCCTTTCCTTTCCTTTCCTTTCCTTTCCTTTCCTTCCCTTTCCTTCCCTTTCCTTCCCTTTCCTTCCCTTTCCTTCCCTTTCCTTCCCTTTCCTTCCCTTTCCTTTCCTTGTTATCTGTGGAAGTTTTTCCCACTTTGTTGATAAGAACCAGATTATGACCTGTAATCTGGTCCATGGTGTTTTCTCTGTACAGTAAGCTCACACCATTTTTGAGGAGAAGATGGGATTTCAGTCAGGAAATATCTGAACGGTATCTAAGTACTTTTCAGCATCAGCTATGGTTGGCTGTGTAGTTTCATCCACAGATGAATCATCCTCAAGAATCAACACCCTGGCTGGGGCATGGATGGGTCTCCCTCCTTGCCCCCACCCCCAGTGCTCTGAATACTGCAGTGTTTTGATTTTTAAAACATATGCCTAACAAATGTAGCAGTGATAATGAGGAACATGTCAATCTGCCATGTTTCCTGTTCAAATTTCCGTTTTCATTTCTAAAGTTCAAGTACGTCTTGATCTCCACAAGATAAACATGAGCAAGTACAACAGAAGTGTGAAGAGGTGAGAGCTCAGAGCTGCAATGAAAGCCAGAACCACTGCACAACAGAGCCAGGCTCTGCTGGGGTGTAAGATTGGCCCAACAGCCCCATACCAGCCTGATGAACCAGTTAGGTTGAAAGACTTGATCTCCAGTTTTGGCAGGGCCTGTGCACTGCCCCAGCAAGCTTTGTTGTGGTCAGTGTCTAATAGATTTGCTTTCTGCTGCCAAAGAGACAGTGAAAGTTTCTGTGGTCAGAATCTCCGCTTCCCTCTCATACCCCAATTACATCTAACTATTTCTTTTTTAACTTACTTAAGCACCAAGGACCGCATAAACTGACATTTTAAGTGTCTGACCTGCCATGTGCTGTGTCTTTGTTGCCCAGAGTCCTGCCTACCTCAGTGGCTGATGCTGAGACTTCACAATCAGCACAGGGCACTACCACACATAACACGAGCACATGTGCCATCCTTCCATGCAGGTGGGGTGATGTTTCAGGAAAGAGATGAGAGAGAGACAGTTCACTCTCTTTCAAACACAATATGCATGCAGAAACTCCTCTATCACCAGCCACACAGCTAAAATTTTACCAACATGAAAATACTATCCACATCTCTTCAAACACACTCTCCACACAGCTTTTTTAGTAAAAAGAGAACACTTTGAGTCATTCTTTCAACCACAGGCCAGTTCCTAGAGTTTGTGACCCAATTAGATCAGCCCATCCTGACACACTTCTCTATGGTTTTGATTCTGAGAACATTTTCACTAAGCTTAAGATTAGAAATTATAAGAAACGGAAAAATCTTGGGGGGAAGTAAAGGGAAAGGAGAGAAGATGGCTATCTAGGTTTATGAGAGGCATACTCAGAGATTTCAGAAGAACGGCAAACACCTATAGAAAAGTTGGTCTTGCCAAAATCCCTAATGAAAAAATACGGTCCAGATATCATGGAAGTAAAGGCAAGGAGATAAAATATGAAAGTGCTATTAAGAGATGATTTCTGAGATGAAATCTTGTCATGCTTGCCACAATCATGAGTAGTTAAATTAAGTAACCAAATTCTGTCTATCACCAATGGGTCAGAATAGATAAGGGCAGTCCACTTAAGCTATTGTTTATCTGTTCATGGCAATCTTTGAGACCTTCTGACAATCAGCATTATCTACCATGACAAGTTCCTCCTTGTCCTTCTCACAATGATGCATTTCAGGAGGAGGAAGGGCCACAGTGCCAGCCAGCATCTGGAGCTGTCTCTTTCTCCAAAGGAGACTCAGCCATACTCCTGTTTTAACAATCCTCCCATATGCATGCAATCAGAGAAGGTTTCCACTGTCCTCAGCTGTTCTTATGCAGTCTAATATGACCACATAACCAGCTTAAGAAATGGGTTAAACACATTTGTCTCCTATCTCAGCTTCACCAGTGCTGGGACAGTAAGTCGAACAAATAGGTGTCCAGTGTCATTTGGGACGTCTCTGGCCATCCAGCACATCTAGGGAACAGCTGCACCCTTTGGGAATGGGAGTTGGATGCCAGGTGGGTGTGGGGAATTGCACTACATGCCTCTGTGTAGGTACTACATTTCTTCCTCCCTCTGGGCTGAGCTACCAGCCTCTAAGTAACCACATTTGCTTCTCCTACTCTAAAAACTCTGATGATGTCTTTTAAAAAAACTCCCATACTTGAGAATAATCTTGTCTTGTAGCTCCTGGCAATGGAGCACCCAAAATCCCCATCCATTTAAGACAACAGCCTTTTATTATCAACAATGAGCTTTCCTCTGTCAAGTCTTTCAAATTCGCAATACTCATAATGATGTCAACAATTTATTAGCAATGCACTGGGAACCAGGGATCGATTGTTGCATTGTAACTTATCAACAGCTACTTCTGCTAGGGAAAGGGAAGAATCACTTACGGAGCTGGACACTGTGACATTTGGGCTGGCAGGGGACAGTCTGGCTGCCTCTTGCTTAAGGCTGAGCTGACTGATCAAGTGTCACGCCCAAGGTGACCCTGCAAACCCATGGCTTAGGAGGGATTACAGCACAGCAAGATCCTCGCTCTTGCCCTCTGAACCCTAGACCCTATGGCTCCTCATCAAAATGTGACCTGCTTAGATAAAAATATCCAGTATTTTTTCACTCTGGAGCAACTGGTTTAAAAAATGAGTAGAGCCTGGTCTTGTTCTGTTTGAAGTGAGCAGCACAGTTTTTCTGCTCTGCTGGTGTTACTTTCAACATGCTGCTACTGTTAAAACAAAATAGCTCACTTGCTAGCCAAGATCGCTGGAAATGAGAATGTGCCCAATCAGCACATAAAGACACATCATCATACCATCAGCACATTTGGTAAAACCAGACCAGTCAGTCCTTTAGGTTGCATCCAGAAAAATCACCCTGTCCCTGAGAGTATAGGACGAGCAGGCAGAGCACTTGGCACACCAGAGCCAGTGTCTCTCAAAAAGTACTGCCTCTGCCTCTCAAAAAGTACAACCCATGTGCAAGTGTGGTGAACAAACCACGTTTTGTGAGCAAGCAGCTCAAGGGTTCAGAGACACAGCCTGTGTGCAGGGCTCATGGAGTTGCTGTATGTCAGTCAAACCTCTGTAATTGTCTGAGTCTGTGTTTTTAAGGTTTCAGTTTAAGCTTCTTTCAGCAAATTTTCAGCCAAATGGCATTGCCTCACATCTAGGGAAGACCCAAACCATGCATGGCAAACAGCTATCAAGGTGCCACAGCTCAGCTGACACATGGCTCGTGTACAAGGGCAGTAAGTAGAGGAGGCTCTCACAATCATGAGAAAATGAAGAATGGTGGGTGAAGACTACCCCAGTCCTTTAACATTTTCTTTCTGAAATCCAAAAGGCTCAGGAGGTTGCATTATTAATCTGATGCCACTGATATATTTTCAATATGAAGGTTTTCACTAGAAGTTTTGCTGCCTGGAACTAGAGAAACCTAGGAGCTGAGGATGGAGTAGTGAAGTATTCCCTGCTTCAAAGCAAAGCACTCTTTGTGAAGACTTTAATGATGTAGTAGGCAATCTTTACAATGAAATCATAAACCTGAAGCCACTGAATGTTGGGGCTGCACAGGATCTGAGTTCTCAAGAGGCACTATGGCTGATTACAAAAAATAAATGATGTCATAACATTTCCAAAATTCTCAATAAGATGTTGGATATGCTCAGTTTCAATTAAGTCTGTAATACAGCCTGTGCATCATCAGTGACTTCCTGCATGTGAGGAGTATTCATGGGAATTGAAAGCTAAAAAAAAAAAGCCCATCACTCTGCCAAGGGGAATAGCATAGGAAAATGCTGCTGTGTGAGGATAAGGGAGCTGAGAGATCCCATTTAAGCTGGAAGGAGATAGACCACATTTCCACCATGAAATGCCTAGGACACTTGGAAGTCTGTCTCAGTTTCATCTCCCATCATGGCTCACTGCAATCACAGTTCCACAGCACAACTTTAAGCATTTGATTTTCTTTCTGTACCTTGACATCCTTTCTCTAAAGAAAAGAAGTAACTCCAGAATTCCTCACTGGAGGTCTTCTGAGATTTTTTTCTTGCCTGCTCAGCAACATAAGGCCCTCAGAAAGAATGAAAAAGCAATGCAATGAAGGGTTATTATTAACAAGTATTGTCCGTGGGGTGAGAATATTTCTTGCTACAGAAAAAATAAAATCTTTGCACTTTCCAAATGTTGTTACTTGAACTTGTGATGTAGAGTGGAGCTGCTGGCTTTCTCAGCAATTAAAGCTCAGCTGTTATTAAGGATGTTTCCCAACACATTTCCACAGTGGAAAAACAAACACAAATACCCAGTGTCTTACCAGCAGCAGAGGAAGCATTTGCAAGCAATGCTTAGCTCACCAGGCTGCAAGTCTACTTGACTACACCAACTGATTATACCATAGTGGTGTGATAAAGGCAGTCCCTACTCATTGAGTAACTGAAACAAAAGGGGTTTTTTTCCATCCCATTCAGACCTGCCCATTCCAGTGACAATGAAGTCATCTGGGGTGAAAAGTGTCATAACTGAGCCTTCATTAGCTTTGTGTGGCTGACAGAACTTCCCTCTTTCATGCTTTATCACTCTGTCTTTTCCCTAAGAGGGCAGTGGGGAACCAGCACAGACAAAAAGCAGTCCTTTATCAAAGCACCTGGTTAGTGGACAGGTGAAGCACTTTAATTCCTCAAAAAGAGCTCTTGAACACTGACTCAAGTTATCCCAGTGTAGGTTTCTGTCTGGAAATGAGGTCACAGTTCCCTTATATCTCATCACACAACTGGCCTCGTGCCACCAACATTATCAACTGCCCCTATCACTTTGACCAGGATGGGCCAAACTATGCAAGGAACCTCTTTTCAGCTACTCTCTCTGCCTCACTCTGCAGCGGTCACCCACCATTTCAAGCACTTCAGGAACACATTAAGTCATTCTAGACAAGCTTTGCTATGCAGCTAAGCAAGTGACCCTTTCTGAGCATCACGCAAAATAAGAGCTTGGGAACAATTGGAGGAAGTGAACCAAGCAGACGCTCCTGCAGTAATTATCATCACTCACTTAGGGAAGAGGGGGAGCAGGGAGCACCCTAGCTAGGACCACCCTCTCCTCTGAGGCTGGGGTCTGCTCCCATTGTTCTCACCAGGAGCCATACCACCGCCTCCAGCGGGAGCAGGACCAGGTCTTTTAATCCCCATTTCCTCTTGGCCGAATGAACCACAGTGTATGCCAGTGACAGCTAAATGAAGGATTCCTTTTTCCAGAGGACCGGCAACAGCTCTTAACTCATAAACTCAAGGTAATTGACATTACAAACAAGCCTTACCCAGAGGGACCCCAAAGCAGTCAACAATTGTGCTTTAATGAGTAGGAAGGGAGAAGGGGGGAAGTCTTTATATGCTGCAGTAGGACATTCTAAGAAAAGCTCTTTCCCTTTTCCAGGCAAGGCAATGATTAAAGTCTGTGCATGAAACCCAGCAAGGAGGGAGGCCTTGCTGAAAACGCCTTTCTTCCTGGCTTTCCTGTGGAAAAACAAGGGGGTTGAAAAATGGTTACTGGGACTTGAGAAGGACAACAGCAGCCAGTTAACAAACCCAAACAATAAAAGAGGAAGCCGAGCGCAGATGAAAAAAGTGGAAGATCCCAGCGCTCTGGAGTTTTGCACACAAACAGAATTCAAATACTAGTATGAACTGCCATAGAAGGGCAGAGAGTGGGGTGGAAGTAGCTAAGGCTGATGTAACACCACTACCTTGCTGGCATTGTGCTTTAAGTACAGTAAACTTGTGCAAGGCAAATCAGAGGCAAATTTACAGCATACAGACTGTTGTGTAAAATTGACCATGAACTGCCTAGACCAGTAATATCGTTTTGCTTGAGACCTCAAGCTGAACCCAAACCACGTTCTGAGCTTTGAAAGGCCAGTACATTATCTGCTAAGCCATCCATCCTACTGGAAAATCTTCTCCATGTTCATACAAAAGGAAAATAAAACCCAGGCTGCTCTGGGCTCTAAGCCAAGTCTGAACACAACACACTCCCCAACAGGGAGGGAAAGTGTTACACCAGGGTTTGGCCATTACGAACAGGCACCAATAGTTGCAAACTAGGCTTTGCCACAGAAGTCTTTATGCTGACAGTCTTGACTATGTTAGACCAGTTGTTTGGAAGCTGCAGGTAAATGTCCTTGCTAGTGTTATGGCATTCCTCCTGGAGGGGAAGGCAAAGCTGGAGTATGCTAACCCTCAGTAGAGGAGAGCTATGTACAAAGAGATTCTTGAAATACAGGGTACCATTTTGTTTGTTCTTTTCTTCTGTGCTCTTCTAGTCTGTAAGCACCTTTGTTTTACCGGGGCAGGTTCAGAGGCACTCAGAACAAGATTTTCTCCTATCTTGGTCTTTGCTTTGAAATCTCTGGTCACTGCAGTCTCCTGTGAAAGCAGTGTCCTACATTCCATGATGGAAGCTTTCACCTAGCTGACGCCCAGTTATTCTTCAAGAACATACCCCATGTGAGTCTTCATCACAGTGTAGGTCTGTTGCTACTTACACTTTAACAACGTATTGGTTTGTTCCATAGCGAAGCAAGGCACCATTTATTACCCTTTATCTACATACCAAATTCCCCTGGAGGTGACTGAAAATGTGCCCATATTCAGCTGTTATATTGCAAATAATCTGCAGCACCAATGGTTTGGTTACTGGTTAATAGTGCTCAGCTGGCACTCACAATTTCCACAAGGACAGTGACAGTTTGCCAGCCTGTGTGACACACTGAAAACCCACTTCCAGGGGATAGTGCTGGATATTAATAAGTGATTCCCCCAACTTCTGCTTCAGTAAAACAAGCCCCGTTGCCCTTTCTGGTGTTACGTTCAAGGAAAACAGCCACAGTGCTGAGGGGTAGCAACATTCCTGCAGGACACTGCAGTGCTTGGGACTAGGCTGAAGGCAGAGCTCTGCAAATGAACTTCTCCACGTTGGGATACCCTCTTCAAGGTCACACAACTACTTCTGATGGGATATTTTTTATGGTGGAAAGGCTTTTCCAAAAAAGTAAACAAGATGTATACACAATGCTGGAAGGGACCTGGCAGCATTACAAAAGACAGGACAGAGAGGTTATTCTTTAGATATATGAATAAAGACCAAGAGAAACATGGAAAGAGCAGGAGCTATCCATGTCTTTGGAAAAAAGTGTAAGGCTATTTTGAAATATTTATGTTTATGTTTATGTTTATGTTTATGTTTATGTTTATAGACATAGATATAGATATAGATAGTTAGTTATAGTTATACAGCACAGGCATCCTGCGAGGCTTGAAAATTCACGTACAGCATTGCACATTGCATATCAAGAAAGCTAAGGAGACAAAGTATATGCAGCCAACAAGCCTGATTCAGAGAAAAGGAAACTTATTCATGGTCCTTCTGAGTAAACCCCTACTTTTATAAGAAACACCATGAACTGCATGGCTTAGCCACTTCAGCATAGCAAACTGCTCAGTTTATCAGTTTCAGAGTGGCTTAAGGCAATGTCAGTTTTACCTAGATTTGTATCTACAGTTCCAGAGTACGGAGATAAAATAAATTTGCGCTTAGACCACAAAGTCAATACCCCTACTCCCTCAGTAGGGTTCTTTTTATGGATCTTTTACTGCTTAGGCTTTGCATGAGGAGATAAATGGACACTAGTTCACAGAACCACAGAATGGGTCAGGTTGGAAGGGATCACAAGAGATCATCTGGCCCAACGTCTCTGCTCAAGCAGGGTCATCCTAGAGCACATTGCACAGCTTTGTGTCTAGGCATTTCTTGAGTATCTCCAGTGAAGGACACTCCACAGCCACAGTGGTTCAGAAACCATTAAAATGCACATTAGTAAACATCAGTGAGCATTATCACTGAGGCCGTCGTGGACTCTTTGGTGATACCCTCAGAGCAATGTGCCAGATGATGTGAGGTGCTTCCCAGGCACTAGTGTTTGGAAGAGGAGCGAGTCTGCATTTGGCAGAGTGAAAGTCTTCCCAAGCCTTGGCATTTGGAAACACTGACCCCCAATGAGACTTTTTCTACTCACTGAGAAATCATTCCTAGATGTGGGAATTGCCACAAACTACTCCCCTGAAGCTCAGTTACCATTGGGAGTGACTTCAAGTACTACCTTACTTGAATTTCTCCTCCTTGGAGACAAAGTATCCTACAAATGAAAGTCACCTGGCCTTCCTCTAGCCACCGAATCTTCTTGAGCTGGGCATGGATGCCCCTGAGGTTTGAAGGAGCCTATAGCCCTTTGGCCTTGCCAAATTCCCAGTCAGTGCCTCTCTCAGCTGGGCCAAGCTGCCATTCTGCAGGAAACAGCAAGTGCTGCACGCCGCTATGCCACTTGCATGTGCCTCCAGCCAGGCTGGAAAACAGTCCCAACCCTACTGTGGCTGCTTCAGGTGGACATGCCTGCAAGAGAGGGCTTCCTTCCTTCTCCAAAACATGGCCTGTTCCACGAGACCACGGGCAGGTTCACAAGACCGCACATGAGACCACAAAGCAAGTTCCTCATTTTCCTAAGTGATTCTGTGGCTTCATTTTCCCAGACCCATTGAATAGGTCCAGTGTCTGCTCCGAGTAACGGGAGCTGTAGGCACTCGTGGATTTGGGAGCTTTTATTCCCCATGATCATCCACTTTAACCCCTCTACAGTGTTCACAGGCTTAGCCGGAGGAGCATATAGCAACCAGGGGTCAGCCTTCTGTGGACTGTGGCCACGTAAAGGTCTCATCAGCAACGCAGCTGTGTAAAACTGACACCTGGAGGGAAAGAGCTGTTTGGAAAAAGCCTCTTCCTCCGGGCCGGCTGGCCCAGCGCAGCCCCGGTGCGCAGCGCAGCAGCCACGAGACGCACACGCCGCCCGCAGCAGCAACTGCTATTCACAGGGATGGAAGGAGCCATTTTTTTTTGTCATTAACAAAAGGCGGTGTCTATTAAAAAATAAAAGGCGTCACAAAACAAACAAAATGATTCATTGGGATTTTAGAACTCACCTCCAGACACAGCGGGAGGGGAAGAGCTTGCCATTACCCATTCTGGCTGCAGAATGGGATCAGCCCAAGAAAAAGCATGTTCCCACAGTAGACAGTTTGAGCTTGTTTTGTCAGACACTGAGGTTCAAATGACCTTTCTTTTTTGGCACAAGAATTCTGGCAGCCTGGAGAATGCTGGTGCTAAATAACAGTAACACCAGCTTTTTCCTGGTACCACATAGAGTAAACAATGCAAACAGTGTTTCAGGGACTTGGTGGGGCTGAGCTGCTGATTTGGAGGCAGAGACGGATCAAACTTTGGTTAGAGAATGAATAGCTCTTGTTTACTTGTAATCTCCACCTTGGTGGGAGACACAGATATGCATGTGAGAGAAACTCTGTCTTCAAAAAGATTTTTCACCTTTCTTGTCTCTGTGCTCTGCTTCTTCAAATATCTTCTTGGATGTCATCTTGTCAGTTCATGTGTCAGGCAGAAAACATACCCAGTCACAGGAACAGTGTTGAGAAGCAAAGGTGCAGTATTAACAGCTACAGAAAAAGCAAATATAATCCTGCACTGCAGGTTTTCTACCTCAAGTTACCTTTTATTTCACCCGGTTGTGATTTTTATTTTTTGTTTAAAAACTTTTGAATTAATAGGAAAATTTTAACAAATTTGGTCAGAAGGGTAGGGATGTTTTGTACTTCACCTTCTCGTAAGGTTTGTGAAAGGTTTTATGAAGAAAGAGTCTCTCTTAAGTTCTGATACAGAAGGACCCTGCTCTCTGGGGTCTCTCAGTCATTATCAGATATCAAAGAATCCAAGCAGACATCAAAGAATCCAAGCAGACATCAGATTCCTTCTCCAGACCTGTCTGGTCTGCATCTTACTGAACTGTGCTCCACTCCAAAGTTGAGCATGCAGGTATCTACAACTCCCTCCAGCTTCCTACCAGGAGCAGACTTCTCAGAAGGCCAATAGAAGGCATTTCAGTTGGGGAGGGGAAAAAAAAAAAAAAAAAAAAAAAAAAAAAAAGCAATCCAAAAAGCTAAGTGTCATTATCTTTTGATCAGCTTAGCTTTAGATTTACTCAAGGCTGCAAGGCAGAAGGCTCACTGGGAACTCTCAAAGACACAAGAAAAATATTGCATGGCTCAGTATTACCTGCAAATGTTTGATTTATTTCCTGAAGACACTAACCCTCTCGAATGCTCCAACAGCTTTATTTTCTGTCTGGCTGTCTTTCCACTGTTCCACTCTTTACCTCGCTGCTAAAAGACATCTTCCAAATGAAGTGTTTTATACATTATTGCAACACTGAAATGAATCCAGGTGGTAGTTTTCAAAGGAGCTGAAGGTAGAAAGCCAGCACCTCACTTCCTTTTAGAACCTTTGACGATCCCATCTTCAATCCCAACTCCCTGCAGCAGCTTGCACAGCAGCTTGCACAGGAGGGACAGGCAGGGAGGATGCAGTCTACCACCAGCTCAAAAGAGGGGCTGAGTTGGTGGCCATCAGTCTCTCGGAAGCAGCTCAGCTGTGGTACCCACTTGGCAGGGAGTGATGTCCTCTGCAGTCACTGGAAAGGATGAGGTGGGGCAGACTAAGCTCCTACAGAACCAGAAGGCTGTCCAGGTCTCAGGCTGCAGGGAGTGCCAGCGTCTGGCACTGGAATGGGATGACAGCAGAGACAACAGCTGTGCGAAATGTGAGCAGGCAGATGATCTGCTCATCACCGTGGCAGCGCTGAGAGGAGGAGCAAGGGTTAAGAATCATCAGGGACCCTGAGGAGGAGATTGTCTGGTGGAGCCACTGTACGCCATCCCTGTGGCAAATGCACCAGCAGGCTGCATCACAAGAAGCAGAGGATCCCCTACCATCTCACCACATCAGGCAGAAGAAGGGGACCTCAGAGATGGGGGGAGGGGGGGAATGGAAACAGAATGGAGACAGGTGTCTGATGGAAGCAGCAGGTGAATCCCCTCCCACAAGGAAATCTGGTGCAAAATCTGATGACACTAGTTTTTTCATGGAAAGAATGTAAATGTGATATGGCTTTTGCTCTGTTCAAGTATAAAAAATACTGCCCTAACCTCATGGCAACAAAAAAGTTAAGGTTGAATGAAGAAAACCTTGCAGAGAATCAAAACCTACTACATGCTGATTAACACCAACTCCTAAGGAAGGTGCTTATCTTGCAATATTAAACCATTGCTCCTTTACACAACGAAAACTTGTTTTTCTGAAAATAGTGGGTTCCTGGTACTTCTTTCTAATCTGACCATAGATTATTCTTCTGTATATCTTTCTGTCTGTCCATTTACTTCTGTTCTCCCCACAGAGATACTTGTAACACCTCAAATGTAAGTAAGTTCAAACTCCTCAGAAAGGTGAGAGCAACTTATGCTTTTGGTGAGGAATACCACTTTCTCACCAAGGAGGTGAGGTGGAACACTGAACAGAAGCATCCAAGGGTCCCACTGTCAGCTGGAATCAGAAGAGAGCTACATTAAAAAAGTAATTATGTATTTTCCAATTTGTCCAAAAGAATGCAGAAAAAGGGAAGGCCAGAGGCTGTCTACAGGAGCAGCATGGATCAACACAGCTAACAACAGGCATTTGATCACCTTAAGTGGAAGTCATTTATATTTAGAAACATAAGCAAAAGTATCATCTGTTCAGAAAATAGCTCCCTTATCTATCTCTGGTGCAGACAGTGTGTCCACATAGATGTCAATGGCACAAATCCTATTTGCTTGTGTCTGGTCAGATGACTCAGAGCAGATTTTCAGGACCAAAGGTGTCTTGAAGGTGGCTTGATCAACTGCCTGGGTATTAAACCACAGCCTATCCAAATGCCAAGAAAGCTGTTAAATATTTCTGCCATTAAACTCAACTAACACTACCTCTTCTTTCCCCACAGGCCATACCACCCAAACACGGCCTGATCCCTCCTGCAGCCCTTAGACTCAGCCCTGTCCCCAGATCCCAGGCTTTTCCTTCCCTCCAAAATTAGAGTTCTGTCTCTCTGCTTCAGCCCCTGCCTGAGGCACACTGCCTGAATGCTGCCAGTGAAGCTCTGCGACTGGAGTGGATGGTGACCAGAGCTCCTTTCTGCTTCTGCACTCCTGGGATGAAATGCCCCATTTTCAAACTCAGACAATGAAGTTCAGCACCCTGACCCTGCAACACATTCCTCAAATGTCTTTTAGATTAGTAAAACAGGTATTTAGGGACCAGTGCACTCATTTGAATGTTCAGACACAGTAATTTGGCACTTGGTCCTGATTTGAAAACTGGGTCAACTGTTATTTTCTTCTCTTATCTGCCTCCTTTCACTGGTGACAGTCAGCAAAAACTACTTTTCTAATCTATGTCAGTCTTGCAGATTAATAGGGCAGAACACCAGCACCTATATCAGAGAATTACTATCTATGGGGCACCAAACCTATGTGGTTCATCCTATTGAAATGTAGGATCTCGGCAGCCTTTGCAGAATTACATCCTGAGACACGCAACGATTCTCCCACCAAACAGATGTGTCCATAGTGTCAACAGGTATAATTTGCAGTGTCCCCTGAGCAGATGCTCAGGTAAAAGACTACATGGAGGGCAGCTGGAAAAGACTGAAAAGGGGACTGATTTTGAAAAACATATTCTATAAGGCTGAGTACATATTGAGTTTATATCAGTTTCACTTCTGGTCACCTGTGTGATGACACATTAAAGAGGGCTTGCTGCTGCTTCTCAGTTTTATTATATTTTTGTGTCAATCCTGTACTCAGAACTGCCCACAACCAGAAAGCTTCGGGTGCTACCCATTTTGATTTAGAAACTGCCAAACTGAGAGCTGTCGACCTCAAGTTTCTGTTGACTAGAACAAAAGCAAAGTCTGCAAATCCATGTTAACTCACTTTGATCAACTGCACAGAAAACCATAATCAGGCTGGGCTCAGTGTTTTATTAGGCTGTGCCAATCCCAAACCATGGCCCATTCCATGGGAAGGGACAACTGAGGCAGGACACCAAATCTCAGAATCAGTCTCAGTGCCTTTGCACTGGAGAGATCATGGTACCCCCAACCCAGCTTGTCTCACCTGAAGGTGCCACATTCCTGGGTGAACACGCAAGCACCACCACCAAGCCCAGGTGGGGTCTTCAACACAGAGGCTTACTTGGGAACTCAAGAGGCAGCCTAGAATCCAGTGACATCATTTTAGCCTGATTTATAAATCACAGCTTCCTATACATAATTGGTGGGAGTGATATAATTGTACCCAGCCCCTCTGGATACAATTACACGTTATTGTCTGTAGCAAATCATTCCCTCTGTGTCATCTTGTGTGAACTCCTGCCAGTTAACCTTCATCCCAGCCCAAACCTTCTGTAAATATGAGATCATCTTTTCCACCACACCAGCAACATCAGCTGTGGTGGAAACGTCCCATTAGGTTTCAGCCCCATGCTGCAGACACCGCTCTTGGTGTTTGCTGGCTTGCCCTCAGGGACTGGACACTTGAAGTCTCTGGGATCTCCCAAAGGAAAGAGATGGAGGTGACCGGTGCTTGATTGGCTTGATTGTAGCTTTGGATGTTGTCATGATATGCTTGCAGTGCCATTGCACTGGCCTCTGTTATCCTCAGCACGCTGGACACACTTTAATTCAGATTCTCATTTACACTTGGTGTTTCAGTATAACCCTGAAAATTCAAGTTCCTGTTTTGAGCAGCATCCTGCATGTTTATGGCGATAAGTCCAAAGACACTCATCAACAGATGCTTGTTGCTCAGGCTGACAAATGATGGCTGAGATCATATATTGTGTTTTGGCTATGTTTTTTTTTTAAGTCTCAAATCGAGACAATTTTTTTGCCTATTTCAAAGCACAGCTGAACTACCAGAGGGACTCATGCTTAGCTTGGATGTATTTATTATCAATTATTACAGCTATCCTTTTTCTAAATTGACTGACCTTGTGCATTTCCCTTGCCACGATTTTGGAAAGAGGTGCTCAAGGGAACAGGAGTTCCTCAGTGCTCTAGTGAGACTGATCCATCTCCAAGCCCTATTTAAGAAAAGTTACCCTGAAGACTCTTACGGTATTAATAGGCAGAGGCTGGCTCCAGCAGTGTGTCACCCCAGCCATCCTCTGCCAATGACAGGGCCAAAGCAGGGGGCTGTGAGGGCCAGCTGCATGGCCAAGGACTTTCAGCTAGTCACATCAGGACTTCTCCAGCCACACACAGAACTGGAAAAGTAACAAAACACTGTGTCAGCACAGAGAATGTTTAAGTCTTCCAGAAAGTTTGTTTAAATTTATGATTCTGCTAATAAAACATGGGGGCTTGACCTATTTCTCGTTGTTTTTTCTTTTCCCATACTGCTTCTTCTATATTTTTCTTATCAGCTGTTCTTCCCATAAACGCTGTTGCTGAAACAGTGAAGTTTTTCCATTAAAGGAAAAAAAAAAATCACTATTATTTCTACAGCCTGACCAGGCTCCTCTCTTTGTTACACTGTGCCCCGCTAGGAACTGGGAGGATGAGCTCCACGGCAGGACCCCCACTCCAAAAGCACCGGGATGCGCGTGTGCGTGAGCGTGTGCGTGTGTGCAGAAAGGGAATGCGAGGGGGAGAAAATGTGTGTGTCCCCAGTTTAATTAGAAAATTTAATTGGATGGAGTTTGGGTCATTTTTCCCCCCTCCTTTAGAGCTGGCTGCAATAAACAGACTT
This sequence comes from Hirundo rustica, assembly GCF_015227805.2. Classification (NCBI taxonomy): domain Eukaryota; kingdom Metazoa; phylum Chordata; class Aves; order Passeriformes; family Hirundinidae; genus Hirundo; species Hirundo rustica. Next base: position 42,726,235 of record NC_053452.1, read on the forward strand.
TTCTCTTTCCCTTTCATCCTTCAGTGGTTTGTAGTTCTGCATCTGCTCTGCTGGCATTGTCTCTGCTAACGGCCATACCGATCAGGAAGCCAGAGCCAGGAGGCAAATGAAGGGACTGCATTGATACCGCTGATCACTGCGCCCCACATAACTGGCAACTGTTTCTGTCTTTTACCTCTGGTGATGAGTTGAACAGATTGTGTAAAATTTGGTGGCTTCCAAAAGAGAAAGGGGGGGGGTGGGGAAAGAGGGAGGGACATCTTACTGCCTTGGCCCTCTTGGTACCTGGTACCCAGGGGTCTGTTCAAACAACATCCTCAACACAGGAAGCTAAAGTGAAAAATTCATGGAAATGAGCAAATCCGCTGATTTCAGGGAATGTTTGTACAAAAGAGTGAGAGACTAAACACACTGCTCCTTTTCTCTGGGGGCGGATGCTACAGTCTTAAATCTGCCACAGAACCCTCCACCTCTCAGCTTTGGCTCTGCTGTGGCAAGAGAGCAGGCAAAGCCTTGCATCACATGCTTGGGAAAGTGCTCAGCTCGGACACAGGGGAACCAGTGCCAGGAACAGTGACTAACATTCGAGAGAGTCTGAGCATGTGGGACACTTCTCACAGATGCTGTTTTCCATTGCTCAGCAGCATCTCATCACACAGGATATGGGCCACAGTCATAAGGTGAGGTGGATATTTGTCATCTCTACCCAGAAAAAATGGCCTGGGCAAACCGAGTGGTGGTTTTCTTGTTCCCCTCAGTTTGACTTTCAAGCAAGATAGTAAAGATCTTCTCCCTGACCATGTTCTGCCACCTTTCTGAGCAAGTTAGAAGCTCTCCTTATGTTTGATGTGTGTTTGAGAATGCAGATAATTACAGGGAAGTGGATATTTGCCCATCTTCGTCTAGCATAGATGAGCATTATGACAAAATAGACCTCTAATAGAGGACCATTTTGATGCAAACAGTTCCTTTTCCTGAACTTTAAGACGAAAAGGACAAGGTGGGCCCCTACCATATCATCCTGCTGGTTCCTCAGGTGGATCAAGTTCAAACACAAGCATTATATGGTCCACACACTCCATAATCTCTTTTTCTTCTTGCATTCCCTGCCCTCCCCCAACCCCGCCCCCCACCCCTAACCACATTACACAGTCAGACTGGGATCAAATTCAGCTTACTTGAATGTATATCATTTCCAAGTTGAAGTCTAATCTGCAGCCTTGTCCCCAGTGAGATACTCAATTTACCACTCCTGTAACTAAAGCTCATTGTTACGGCTATAATAATCAAATGTATCACTTTCCTAAAGGATCCTTCTGGTCAACATTTTGCGTTTTTTAGAAAGTTCTGTATAAAACTATTCTCTTTGTTATATCACACGCAGGTTTCCTGCTCCATTCAACCTTTCTTTTTCTTTCTGTGTCCTATTCACTATGCCAATCTAGAGGCAAAAAAAAAAAAAAAAAAAAAAAAATTATATTTCCCTTAGAAGAATCAAAACTGTTCATGTCTACGAAAGAATAATAGCATGGCCAGGGGACTACAGATCAATGTTATCCAGATCAGCACTTAAATGGAAATCACTCTGCATGAAAAATTCACGATGCCCTCTATCCTTTACATGGATAATGGGGACATCTGGTTACAGCAGACAGAATCATTTTACGTACATATATATATATGTGATATACATAACTGTGGGCTTTCAGTGTAATTCAGACAATGACTGACGTTGTCAGAATTAGTTATTTTGTAACTATTTTGAGAAGACTAATACGCCTTCCTCTAATGAAGACAAGCTCCTAATAGTAGCATTATCAAGACAGGACAATGGGCTAGATAAGATCATTGATGAGATCCCGTGATACCTGAAGGTTTTACCTGCTTCTATTTTTTAACTGAAAATTTTCATATTGATAAAAGGAATGGTGGACAGCCTTATCCGTTCATTTCTCCTTCTTTGGCCTCAGCTCCAGTGAGGTTTCTGCAGCCCTTGGACCCGGCAACACCTGCATTAAGAAGGAGGAAGTGCAGAGCCTCTGCACACCCCAGGCACTTTGCACACTTTTTGCCCGCAAGTGACCAAACAGTTTATGCTATGATGGACTCATAGAGCAGCTAGGGAAAAACTATGTCTTAAATCTCTACACTACTGAGGATTGTACAAACCACACACTTACCTACCACTCTTGACTGCCCTTCTAAAGGCTAATGCCGCAATGCTTTATGTCACAGGACTGAACAGAACCTTCTTACCCTTTAAACACAGCTGAAGGATAAATGTCAGCAGCTCCTCTGGCCTTCTGATGTTGTGTACTTGGACTAGGAACGCCCTTCAAGAAAGTGGAAAACCCACTTTCTGTTCCTTTCCCTGCTCCCACAGGACTCGATCCCATGCTCTCACCAGTCTGAGAAGGGAGAGCCTTAAGGAAGAGGTTGAGCATAGAGGCAATGCCTCCATCTTTCCTCCCACAAGAGGCCAATGCCTGAAGGCTTCAAGGGCCAGAAGGAGAAGCAGTGTCAAACAGAACCCTGTGCTGCAGTCCTCACATTTAAAGGCATACTTGAGTCTCAATTTCTCAGCCTTACCCCTCTGTGGATTTATACTTAATATGATCCGGTCTTTGGACAGAAGTTGCTCATTTTGATTTGTAATGGGGATATCCCTGTCTTTAGTTAGGCTTTTGAAAAGAACATTAGGCCTATATTGTATTTCTTCTCACAGAACTCTCACAGCTGCTTCAGTTTTGCCTGAAAACACATCAGAAGTTTAAAGAAATCAGTGAGCTTCCCTGCTCTTTCTCAGGAAAGTCAAGGGTCAGTGTGCAGTGTTGCACAGCACCCCACAGGGTGCATCTCCTGCCAAGAGCAGAGGACAGGAGGGCAAGTCTGGAGTCCAGGAAGGGACACAGCAGCACCTTAACAGTGTGCAGTATCTATCATGGAGGAAAGAAAAGTGGGCAGCAGTGGTGCTTTTAACTACTGGGCATGAAATGTAAAGGCAGAGGCCAGCAAGGAGAGAAGACCAACTCAAATGGCTTCAGGATACTTGTACACAAAGGTGCACATATGTTAGCATTTGAGATTAATACTTGGAGGTTAATACGTTATACCTGGAGCAAAGACACGAATAAAAGCTATACAAGCTCAGCAAACCAGAGATAGAAATGATAATAGATGAATCAAGATTATCTCCCACCACCACAGAGGAAAATCGAATAGCATATTTGTTGTTGAAGTTAATGATATATCAGCATGTGCTTTTATTATCTATGTATATTAAGCTGTCTGGGACAATATAATCAGATTAGATCAGCAGAGGAGGATCCCACATACATACATGTGTCCTAATAAATATGCACAAAAACTACTGCACACGCTACTCAGTCCAGAAACTGCTCTCTCCATTGCCATAAATATTGATTGGTGTTTAAGTGGAACTCGCTGTCAGTCCATTGCACCAGCTCTAATGTGACAGCCATGGTTAGTGCAATTTCTGTTTCTAACACGGACCTTAACCTTCCTTGCACTTTCTGATTCTCTCAGTACCCACTGTCTCCTCAGGTGCTGCCTCAATCAAACAAAGGCCCAAGATGTGGTTTACATGGAGGAGAATTTTTTTCATATATTAAGAGCATAAAATTTTTCCCATCACTCACACAATTTTAAACACTCAAATGAGGAAATTAGTGTTGAGTGGTACAGACTAGATCTAATCTCATTAATCCAACAATAATTGAAATACAGGACTTCCCCCGAGGCCATGGATTAATGACCAGCTAGGTGGAGCTGCTGACATGAAGCACAGCCAAGTGCCATTAACCCCAGCCAGGCATTATTTAATCCCAGAGGAAATGTCCTGTGCAAAATTTGTTAGCTCTTGGGCGAGAGGAAGAGGGAGGAGAGAGGTGCACGTGGGCTGGGTGCATGGAGGGTGCCCTTCCGGCTGTCAAGCACGGGGCATCCCTGCAGACTCCCACGTGTCTCCCACATCTGCCCCAACCCACGCTGACCAGTGGACACATAGTTAAAATGAATTAATGATTTGAGGCAGAAACTGTGTTTAATGAAGCCCCACTCAGACTTGTGTGCTAATGCCAGCCCTGTTTGCAGACAAATATTTACTAACCCTCTGTGCATAAAGTGACAGGCCACCTGTTCTCCCCTCTCATTATGCCTCTCTAAGTCTAAAGGTAACACTGCCTGGTTAGACGTACAACATTCAAGCCACTTCAGAGGCTCATAAACATCTTCAACAAAGCTGAGCCAGATCTGCCAAGCTCTATTTGTTTCAGCCTCCATCTTTTTTAACTCCACTTATTGTACACTCCCTAGATGCAAACTCAACTGCATGCTGTTGCCTCTTTCAGCATGAGGTAATTTCCTGTCTTGCTTCTCACCAAATAATTTCTGTCTTCTCAATCAAAAATCCTTGAAAGTGCATAGGTTGCTCCCAGCCTTGACAAAGAGCTCCAAAGAGAAAAGCAATAGGCAATGCCATATTATTAGTCACAATAACGATACTAGCAATACAACACTGGCAAAAAAAAAAAAAAAAGTTATAAAAGACATCACAGTCATTGCATTTAGCATCATTGTAATTAATAACAGTAGTGGTTTAAGAGTCTACTCTTGTTTACACACTGAACTAGATGGGAGAGTTTAGGGACTTAACTTCAGGGGAACAGGGTCAGATCCTAAAGAAGCAAGGATTATCCTAAAAAAAAAAAAAAAAAAGAAGCGGTATAGGATTAAGTCTCCCTCCCCTTGCCACTCCGTGAAAAAGAAAACCAGGAAAGATTAGAAAGCTGTCAGGGAGACAGACAAGCAAGAGACAAGCAGAGGTTAAAAAGCAAACAAAGCTGCATGCGTAGCACTGGGTGGTGCCCCTATTCACACCAGCAGGGGAATGTCCACCTGAGCAGTCCCTGACCAACAGGAATGAGGGACACCATGCACAGCCTCTCTGGAAGAATTAAAGTGTGCCTCACATTCACGTCTCTGTGCAGTGGTTTATGCTTTGATGCTGCACTGAGGTGTTCGGTGCTCCTACAAGCTCGGGCTGCCCACTCATTCCTGCAAGTGAGTGTGGGAAGTTCTAGGATCCACGGGAGGAGACAATGTTCCCACCCAGGCAGGTCCACGTACTTCTTGGTAAGCTAAACCCAGAGGGGCAGCTCTGGCCCTGGAGGTAGGCTGAGTCATGCACTCCTGGTGGCACAAGAAAGAGTGGTTGTGAGCACAGGTGAACTCGACAGCTTTTTTCCACCTCTGCCTCCTCTGATCTGCCATCAGCCACAAAACTTTCTGTTTCACACCTGTATTTTTCTGAGAATGGAATGACACAAAGCAAAGCCCCATAGTATTACAAAGTCACAAAAACCAGGCAACCTAAAAAAAAAAAAATTTAAAAAAAATTACTGCCTGCTTGCTTGTTCCTCCATCTCACCACAGCCAAACATCAGCAACTGACTGTTCCTTTGTAGATAGTTGACTGCTTCCAGCCCTAACATGTGCAATCACTTTCTGGTGTCCCACCCGACAAAGCACAGTGTGAAAGGATGTACACATGAAAGCTAGGGTAAATTCAAAAACATCAGTCCCAGGCTGCAAGGGAGCTGAATTCAATATCAGCAAAACATACAGGAAAGGACAATAATGGAAGTGGAGGGGAACAGAAGGGAGGGTGTGCAGGGGGAGGGGATAACGTAAACATTCACGCATGAAAATATTAGACGATTCTTGTTGCACAGTGACTTGAATTCAAAGTATTTCTATGGTCATTTCCATTTCTTTTCCCAAGAGGGTGCTGGGACTGGCATGGCTGTCAGAGGAGTGTGAGAAGATGCCAGCACAGGCAAGCAGTTTCCAAGGCAGAACTACAGCAATGCCTGATATTGTATTAATGTGAGTGCTGGCCATCTGGCCATTAGGGACAAGCTGCTGCCAGGGTGTCTCTCTTTTTCCATCTCATTTCAGAAGCTCTGGAGTCTGGGACTGAGACCCCTAGGGAGATTCTGGCTAAAGATCATTCCAGCATCCACTCAGATGTTGTAGAGAAAGGGCCAGAGAGCTGATAAGGCAGGAGAATGTGCTCACACCCACACAGGGGAAAAAAAAAAAAAAGAGAGAGAGAATAACACTGAATGGGGTGTTAAAGGCAGAAAGAAAATGAGAGCAGATGAACAAGGGAATGGTTTAAACAAATAAAAGGGAGGAAGCAGGAAAAGGAAAAGAAAAATAAGACGCACAGCACTTACTCAAAGAAACCTTTAAAGGAGGAGAGAGAAACAGAGAAGAAAAGGAGTAGAAAGGGTTCAATAAGGAGAAATGGCTATCATTAAAGGCACAGGGGCTATGAAAGGACTATTAGCACAATGCACCTTTTTGGATTTTAACTACTCAGAACTAAAGTAAGGGCTTTCAGTCTACCCTCTTGAATAGTACCTTGTCCCAGGAGCCTGCTGAAGCCAGTGCTCTGGTTAACAGATTAGAGAGTGGGTAAAGGTGCCAAAACTTTGTCTTGTCATTAAAAAAATTCTCTTCCTTATGCTTGTTTATCTACTTTTTAACCATCATTGGAGGTGCTTAGACTGGCATTTTTTTCAGTGTATAGAAAGACAAGTACAAAGTTGATAGTCATGATTTTATATCAGTATGGAAGATTGCATTCCCGGAAATGTCAGCAGCTTTACTGGATTGCTGCTAAATCAGAAAGACAGAAAGACAGACAGACAGACAGACAGACAGACAGACAGACAGACAGAAAGAAAGAAAGAAAGAAAGAAAGAAAGAAAGAAAGAAAGAAAGAGAAAGAAAGATAAAGATGTGGGCACCAAATCTTCTCTGAAGCAAAACATCACCCTACAAAATAAATCTTGGCTAATGGGCAAGAAAGTGTCATTGAAGATCAAAAGCACTAAAATGACAACCTGTGAAACCTCACTTCTTGCAAAAACTGCTCAAGAACCAGCGTTACAGTGTGACTTCCTGAGTAAATTGCTGAAAAGTAGGCATCATGTGCAACTGTTACTTCTCTTGCTATTATTACTACACTACTATTATTTTGGTCTGAGATTTCCCATGCTTCCTCATTTTACCTAATATCTGTCTGATCTGTCTCTGGCATTTAAAGGATCTTTTTCAAAAGGAAGCTTCTGGCATGAAAACTGGGGCATTAACTCCATGTAGAGGAGCCTAAGTCCATCTCTGGATCATGCCAAACTAGGAGGGGCAATCTGAACTCCACTGTGACACAAAGGACATTCAGGTCTCTGTGGTGAGGCTGGTAAGGGTCTCCGAGTTTGGGGTTAATCAGTAGTGCCAGAGAACATGGATTACAAAAGAGGGGAGCTGGGAGGAGAAGGATTTTCACTGACATGGAGTCTCCCACATCAGGAGACCTACTGCAGGAATGGTCAAAGATGCTACCAGTGTTCTGTGGGGCCTCTGGGTTAATCTGGTTGGACAAAGCAGACCCAAAGAGCCCAAGCATCTGCTGCCCAGTGGAGTTAAAGATGAGAAATCAAGGTGTCCCCTTCTCTCTGCAGATCACCTGGAGAAATACAGTTTTCCCTCACCTCCGAGAAGCCTGTGGCCATTCCTGATTCACGGAGGTGACGTGGGGCACAGCCTGTCCTGGAGCTGGAGCACAGGGGATCCCCTTTTCAGAGAGGTAACACTCAGCAGAAGGCTTCCTTAGGGCACCACCTGCACAGGTGCACTCCTGGTACTCCTGCTCTTTCTGAGGCTAGAAGGCAGCCACCACTGCCCTGTGGCAGCAGTCATGCAGCTGGGGCACTGATACAGCTAGTGGTTTTGCCAGGAGCACATGCTCTTGCAGCTGTGATGTCTCACCTCATCTGCCTGAGATAGTGGAGAGAAGTAGCTCAGGAACGAGAAGTGAGATGGAGACAAAACCATGGGGAATCAGAGCAGGATACCACCAGCATCTGCCAAAACAGGAGTTTGCAATGGGCATTTCACAGAGCAACCTCAGAAATGATCATAAAACTGTTGTCAGTGTGGTTCTGTGATCTTGGCTGCACAGAGAAGCAATGACACAGAAAGCAATGACAAATTTCCCACAGTGTCAGTTACACGAGGTTCACAGCACAGGAGAAAGCTGAAGATCATTCTGCAGGAAATCACAAACCTCTACATCACAAGTAGTGTTGAGCCCAGCTTTACAAAATTTACACCCTGTGGTTATGATACTCCCTGGTTAAGAGAAGAACTAGCTAGCAATAATGGATTACACATGTTGTTTGAGATTTGATTTTGTCCTGTCCTGTGAAGGCAGAAAAACTGTGAAGCATTTATTATTCAGAAAAAATATCATTCACACTCCAGAAAAATCAAATCCTAACATGTTTAAAAATAAATATGACCATTTTCATAATATGCACTTTAACATTGGAAACTAACCTTGGCACGTCCTCATATACCAAGTTCTTCCAAAACTAAAAGTTCTCATTACCTTTCAGGACCGGCCCTCAGTCTCTCCTTAATGTTCATATGGAACTTTCTTCCCCTTTTAGGCTCATTTTTGCTATTAACCAAGAGCCAATTAGACAGATTTTGAATAAGGTTGGAGGACTTTTTGTTCAAATGAGAAATTTTTAGTCCCTTGAAGTGTAATAGGTTTTCAATAGAAATCCTCTCCTGCTGTGCATTGATCAGCTATTGATTGGTGAGGGTTTAAACTAAATTATCACCGCCAAATAAAAGACCTTCAGGATGAAGGAACTGAGCTGAGCACAGTGTTATATGAAAAGTAAGCCAATCCTTTGTGATGGAATCGAAAGGCCCTGGTCACTCTTGAAGAAAAAAAATGTTAATTGAAAAATTCCTTAAATAGGTAACAGCTCTGAAAGTCTGCTTTACATAAAAGATATGAAATCACAATCAGCCGACAGAGAGAAAAGGATCCTGCAGCTCAAGTGGTTTTTCTCTCTAAATGGTGCTGATTACTTTCCCATTCATGGATGACATGGAGTGATGGAAATTAGTCATTTCAGAAGAAAGGACTAATGACAGCTGAACTTGTGGGCACTGAGGCAAGTTTGACGATTGGCTCCTCGAGACAGAAAGTTAAAACAAAAGAACTTCCTATTGGGTGTAAAGATTTATCCCAAAACTAGCAGGAAAACAAATACGCAAGCTTGTTAAGGCTTCAGAAGATCTAGGTTTAATTTTTGCTTTCACCAGCAATCACAGGAGTTTCAAACTTCGTGGAAAGAGCAAGGGAAAAGAATTGTGTTGACCACACAAAACTGACTATTTAAAAAAACAAAAAAAAAAAAGAAAAAAAACAAACAACATTCTCAAGCCATTCTCTTTCAATTTGGAAATTAAAAGCATGGATCTTGTAAAAAGAATGGATCTTGCTGATCATCTGAGACACGTGTGGGAGGTCAGAGCTTCATCCAGCTGTTAGAACTTCAATCAAGTACATGATCTACAGAGGCACTAAAAAGCTTTTGGTAACCTTCACATAAGTTAAAAGGGAGCTCAGTATTCTTAAAGACAGGCCAGATCTTTGAGGAGGTAACTCTAGATACCTGCATCTTAACATGGATTGCACTCTGCCAGAGTCACAGAGCATTGCAGTCGCTTCAAAGACTCCAAAGCTGCATCCCCATATTCCCGCTGGAGCACGGACATGTCTTGTCTGGCCCACAACCTTGACTACATTCATCTCTGTCTCTATGCTGCAAAGCCCACCAACACCACCCTGGACATGGCTCTGCCTTCTCTGCTGGGAAATGTCTTTGTTGCCAGTCCCCAGCATGTCTTTTTATGGGCCAGGTGGCATGTACTTAATACTGAACATCCTTCTTTCTTATCCTGTCAAAGGGTAATATGGAATAGGATCATTTAGCCAACACATTTAAACATGTCATTTTATTACAAGCGAAGTTATTTCAGGAGAACAAATCTATAACCCTGTTTGCAATATTTCAGTACCTCAAAGTCCGGGATTCAGGACAATCTTTTTTCATTTCTGAACAACTGGCTCCACAGCCCAATGTGGATTCCAAAACACCATCATTCAAATTCATATTTACAGGGCTCTGTAGTGTTTTAGGGATTAGTTTAGAATGTTATCCATGTCTCTGGGAAAGAAAGGTCTGGTTTAGACCCCACAAAAATTCACTTTCAGTCTGGCACTTTGTTGTACTTTGTACAACAAAATCACCTGCATTTTAAAATTTCAAAGGTGTCAGAGCCAACATGATTGCTTGGTTTACTTCAGTCAGAGGAACTATATCTATCTAGTAAAAGCAGTCTCTCTGATTATGCTACTGTGTAGACATTTAGCTCCTGGTAGTTGTAAACTGAGTGCTTGCCCAGATTGTGATACAAATACTTCCTCCAATAAGGTCCAGCAGAGGCCTGCCATATAGCAGGATATCACAGCAGTAACAGAATAAATACTCCTCTCTCATAATTTTGCCCGTATCATAAATATATTGGTCAAAGCCAGAGCCTTTAAAAGAATAATAAAATGTGTAATTAATCCCTCAATACTGTAGCTGTAGACACCTTGAATGTTAATGTCCTAGAAGGGCCTTATCATCCATAATAAAAGACTGGATAGCATTCATGTAGGTAATATTTTTATTCATACAGGTCTCTATTGCTTTTTTATTTATTTTACTTATTAATATCCCAAAGCTGTGAATTTTATCAGATAATCACCTGTGCATCAGGACAGCACAAGCTGTGCTTTAGGCAAGCATGCATTGAACGAGGATTGAGAGAAAGGTAACTGGAAAAAAATGTAATCTTTTCTGATTAACATGAGGTCAAACTAAATTTTCTAGTTGTCCCATCTGGCCCACAGCTCCGTGAAACAATTTAGCATAAAAAAATCATTCCCTTCTGCTCATTTTACACCCTCTGCCTTTTAACGGAGACAATTCATTTTTCATGTGCTCTGTGTCCTAGAGTAAGTAGGAAATACCATCTATCTCCAGTGCAATCTCCCATTGAAAACACAGATTTCCCCCATTTTTTGTTAAATAGTTACAACAGAAGAGTATGTTGGATAATGAAAGCTCAGTTTTTCTACCCGTTCAGTAGTGATGAGTCACCTGGCCTTAGCAGGAGTAGACCCTGGGGCAAATGAACTTGATGATGCCAAAGATAGCAGTCTGGGAGAAGGAAAACATATGAAAAGGAGATTGCAAATATTTTCTTCCCCTGCTGGGCACAAAATATCTTCTTCATTCTTGCTCATCTCAGCACATTTATGCAACAGATTAATAAATTAAACAGTACCTTCCTAATCTCCAGTCCATCCCCAGCATGGATGGGATGATTTTAGAATAAAAATCAAAAGAAAAACCTCTAATGAGGATGCAGAAGTGTATCATCCACATAGCAAATATTGACCAAATCATCTCAAGTTAAATCTGAGGGTTTTATTGGCGGACCTGATTTGACCCACAACTCATTGCCAGGTACCCTGTTATTTCTCTAGAGAATCAATGCTTTGGGTGGCCTGGGAAGTCAGGGTGCTGGAGCAATGCTGGGTGTCTTCCCAGAACATTTTGCACAAGCCTGGGATCAGAGTTTGAAAAAAAGGAATTAAATAAAGGGAAGTCAAGTCCTGCACCTTGAATTTCAGAACCTACATTTTATGTGTCAAAGTTTCAGATTACAAGCGCCTTACTGTCAGACTTTGGCACCTGACACAACATGCCTACTGGGCATGTTTTTCAGACTCCAGAAACTCACTGGGCAAATGAAGAATAATTTGTTTAACCATCCACACTACTCCTTTGATGCGGGTATAATGAAAATGTCAATTTCACAACAGAGAAAACTGAGGAATGGAAAATATATCACCTACCTAAGGTGAGGAAACCAGCATTACAGACAATGCTAGAATGCAGAACCTCTAATTACTGGACTGTGTTCTTCTAATTGCCAAATAAACCCACAACCCCAGCACTGGAATGATTATACCGTCATCACCATCCTGTTTACTCAACAATCCAGTAATAGAGCAATGACTGGGAGAAAATACACTTTGGTTTTGTAAAATTATCTCAGAGGTTTGACAAGTCCTCACGCAGAGACATGTAACAAGTTCAAACCACTCTTAAAACTAAAATCTGAAACAAGCTTCTGAAAAGGAATCTGTGTCACTTTCTGAACTGAACTGTTCATTTACATTCCTTTAATGATCTGACTGTATTGCTCAATACACTGAGCAACCCATGCAAGAAAGCCCATTTACACTTCCAACTTTGTTTTTCCAAGAGAGCTGTATTATTTACCTCTTCATTTCCTTTGGAGCATTTACGACAGGACCTATAAGCTAAATGTTTCGAGCAATACATGGAAGATGAAAGGTGACCAAATATATTCAAGCGGATAATAAACAGAGAGCATTTGTAGGTGAAAACAACCAGCTTGGCATGAGAGAGAGAGAGAGCGAGAGAGGGAGAGACACAGAGAGAGAGAGGGAGGTAATGCAGTGGGTTTAATAGGAGGCTTTTAACGTTTCCTGTTCAGGATTGGCTGGCTTATTAATGATTTAAGCACAAATTGAATTAACCAAATATTGAACATATGTTCTTTTAAACTCTCTTAAATCTACCAGAGCCTTGCACGAGAGAGCTATGCGGCCATGCTGTTCAAGAGGGGGGAGGATGACAAGGGGGTATTGAGGGTGACTGGGTAAGTAAAACATAACCTGAAGGTGGTCAATTTAATGCTGTGTTAGTGGCCTGAACTTTCAGTTCCCAAAGGGAAAGGATGATTAATGCCACTACCAAATGTATACCCATACCTGACCCTGATCTCATCAAATCCTGCTGCCACCATCTGCTGTTTTTAATTCCTCTGCAATATTTGTATTTGCTACCTCCCTCCTACAAAGAGAGGGAGAAAAAAAAAATGTTCCCTGCTTATGAATGGTGTGATCTGGTTGTACTGGCTGAACGCTGGCCAGGAGGCATCTGTTGCTTATAGTCCTGACAGCATCTGCTACTATTTCTCACTTTTCCCAGCATGCTGTGAGATATGGTTTCTCCCAAAGGTGGCCTTTGTATGCACCATTGTCAATTCCATCATTGTCTGCCACAGCCTGTTCCCACGATGCAGTGGTAGTTATTACCACGCTGCAAAACCTTTTCTTGCAGGCTATCTGTAATCTAAGATATTGTGTGATTGAGTTATGCAGTTAACCTTTTTCCTATGCATCAAACCATTAAAATAAAAAGAAACAGGCTGGACCATTTTTGGTAGGAAAAGCTTCAGAGCTTGCAATGGATGGGAAAATGAAGCAGACCTTTTTTTTTTTTTTTTTTTTTTTTTTAGGTTGTTTTGGTTTGGGGGTTTGGTCTTTTTGCTTTTAAAATAGTGACAGTTTGGCATTAAGTCAAGGTTTAAAAACAAACAAAGATACAAAAAGCAAAATATGCCCCAACTAGCAGTTTTAATTCCTTTAAAAATACTATAAAGGATGCATTGTTTTTTCTCCTGATTCCTGATACGGCTATTAAGCATTGTAACCAAATGTGTGTGAATGCTATTATTTATGTGTCTGATCTTTAAATACCCTCTGCTAGTGGGATACAGACTGAGACTTCTGATGGACATAGGCGTCCCAAGCTGTCATCTTGCCTTGTCCTTCTGTCAAACAGTTAGTGTGTCAAGCACTTCTCCTGGGAACTTTTAGAGTACGAGACTGGAAGCGCAGAACGGTCCCGTCTCCAGAGAGCCACTTTTAACTCACGACAATATCCTTGGTGTCAGCTCAGAATAGCCCACTATGGGGCTAGGAGAAAGAAAGCACAACAGATGTTACTAGTAAAACCATGTTTACAATTCGGAAAAGTTATTGCCCTTATGTACCTTCTGACCAAAACCCACTTAGAAGTCGGCCAGGTTCCTAGCGGTTGGATTTTTTAAGTCAATTCTGTTCACATAAATCTTCACGTAGAGAACAGGTACTATTAAAATAGACATCACATCTCTCATATGTATGTGTCTCTCCCGTTCCCCCTGAACCATCTGTAACACTGTGGACTTTCAAATAATATAGTTATCACTTACATGTGTGTTTATGGCAATTTCTACATCCACATGAGCATTGTAAATATCACTCCCTATAATACATAAATCGCAAGAGATGTTTTACCACCCCTAATGTAGTCATGCATCTCTTATCCTCTTTTTTTCCTCTTCAACTGTTCATTAATTTGGAGGCACTTACTACACATAAAATCACACTTTACCCCCTCAGAGGTACTTTTAAAATTTCATAGTAGTTAAAGTAACCAAAGTGGCTGACTCTCAAGGTAGTAATGATAATTAGCTAAAACCTTTAAATCCATTTTAGTGCTGACCAAAATACTGCAGAGAGGGAAGGGAAATAACCATGGAACTTGTGAAGAAGGATTTTAAAACTAAGCCCCCCCTCCTCAAATCATCATCTCTCCTTCTGCCTAGTCTCAAGGAACTGTCAGGCAGTGCAATACAGCACATGGTGACAAAACAAATATCAGAGAAGCATTAACAAGGCTGCATTTTGCTATTGCTTCTCTTAGTCTCATTTGTATTATATTTTGCATCATCTCTGTAATATTTTTGGGTGGAAAAATACTGAGGGAAAGGAAAAATTGTGGCATTTAACATATCTGTGATTCCTATTTTAAATGGGGACTTGTGCTATTTTAACAGTGTTTGTACACTGCCAGCTCCAATAAGGCCAAGTGCAGCACCAGCACGCAAGGAACGTGAAGAACAAGTACTGTACAGACATACATGCTCTTTAGCACCAGATCGCCTTGCCTTCACACACTTGCAAGTTATTTAAGGTCCATTTTCAGTTTTATCGTCAATTTAAATGAGGACTTCTGATTTAAAACTGGTTTGTGTTCTCTCTGTGCATCTATCAAGTTTAGGGAAAATGAGGGCACTTTACAATCTAAGCCAGGTATAACGTTAGACAACAGATCTGCTGAGTTGCTGCTGGTTAAGACCATTTAAAATACATTGCTGAATCCATGATCAAGGTCCTCAGCAGTCTGAAATCCTTTTTCCACATGCAACAGACAACATGTCTGGGCAACTCACTTGCAGCTTCTCTACCACTAAAATGAGATGAGCTCGGGGAAGCACAGACAATCTAGAGCTGGACTCCTGGACTTAGTATCTAGTCTCCACAATGGCTACAAAATCTGAACAAGTTCATTTGCTTGGAGAAAATCATCATTTATTTTTTAGAAATGGAGGATGAGAAAGTGTGCACGTGAAGAAATTCATACGTACAAACTGTGTATGATCCACTTTTGTACAATTCTACATCCGTAGGAAGAAAGCAATAAAATTATCTTAGCAGCCAGGGGACGTGACTTGTGACACTGAGCAGGATTATAACATACAAATGCTCTGAATGATAGATTTGAAGCTACAGATTCTTCCCCGGTCGGCTGTGAGAGCTAAGTTGCTGCAAAACTACCACCCACCATTCCCGAGTCTGTAGTTCCCTGAGGCACCACTGTATCCTTCGCTATTGCCATTACGATACGGGATCCTTTACTGACAGCTTCTTTTGCAGGAAAACCTGTGTGTTTATTATTTCCTAATTTTACAATTTCCTATAACCAGGTGAACCAAGGTAAGACCTGTCATGAAGGGCACTATGACTTTCCCAAGATCTTCAGTAAAACACAGCAAACCTTAGATGTGATGCGAGGAGGCACACAAGCGCTGCTTTCAACAGAAAGAGATTTGCACCCTAATGGCATAATATGGCTTCAACGAGCCTCACTGGGTATTTTTTCCAGTTTCAGGCCGACCATACAGACCCCGATGCTCTTCATTTTCACCACTCTCTGCTGGTGGCCTGGCTGAAGCCAGCACATGGCTCCTGTGAGAGGTGCCAGCCAGGGGCACAAGCCCCACCTGGACTAGCGTCAGCCAGCCTGCCAGCAGCTCCCCCGAGTGAAGAGCAGCGCTGGCACATTTACAGAACAGCCTGCGTATAAATGTTTTCACGCGTCAGGAAATACTGCAGGGAGGCCGCGGTGATTTTCTTCCCTGTTGTTCCAGCAGCAGGAACAAGTATGGACAAAATTCCTTTTAGGATGGGTGTGCAGGGTATTTAGGTGAGGAGCTGTTGCCTCTCCTCCTCCCTGCAGCATTACTGCCAGCAGATCGGTTCGTGAACTAGAAAAGGGCCCCTGCTGTGTGCAGGCAGGTTTGGATGGCAAGCGAGAGCTGCTGGCCGCTCCCGCTCACCCACTCTCTGTTTGCTGTGGGTTTGGACAAGCGGCTCCAGCTCCCGCCCCGCGAAACGGAGCTGGAAACACAGCACAGTAGCGGCAGGAGAGGCCCGTACTGCACGGGGAAGGGGTCACAATGGGAGCAGATCACGGGTGATCGCCCACCCCACCTCGGCAGCGGCCGCCCAGCAGCGGTGCCCGTCCCAGCTCTCCGGGCCATGAGCGACCTCCTTCCCATCGCCCGTGAGGCATCGGCCAGCGCCTCCACCGCTGCGGCAGCGCCCAGCAGCGGGGTCGGCCGGGATCCTTCCCCCAGCCTCCTAAGGCCTTTCCCGGCCTTCCCTGGCCTCTCGCCGGCCTTCCTTCCCCGGCAACAGCGGGGCGGCAGCCAATGGGGCCATGGCGGGTCAGGGCGGCACGGCGGCGGCCGCGGCGGCGCGGGCCTTTGTGCGGGGTGGCAGGTGACCGTGGCGGGGGAACAAAGCGGGGTCAGGGCGGGAGCCGGGTCCCTTTTCTCAGGCCCATGTTCTCCACTCCTCACAATCTGTCTGAATTTAACTTGCCATTGAGGGCCCTGCCTGTAGAAAACAGCTTTATGTCGACTAATCCAGGCAGAAGTAAGGGTAGACACAGAGACAGGTTTGAAGGCGGGGACGTGGCTATTCTCCTGCCTTTTTTTTTTTTTTTTTTTTTTTTTTTTTTTTTTTTTTTTTTTTTAACTCCCTTCTCCCTCCCTTCCCCACTGCCTCCAGTGAAAAGTTTTCTGGAAAAAAAAAAAAAAAAAGGAAAAAAATGGTGACAAGATTAATCAGCCCGTGGAGCTGAAACACATGCTTGACTTAAACAACCTCTTTGCTGTTATTAACAACTGCTCCAGCATTTCTCTTGTTATGCTAATCGTACAGATTAGAGTAAAATCTATTCCTTCTTTGCTGAACAGGCCAATTGATAGAGGCTGATCTATTTTCCTCCCCCGTTTTAATTCTTTTTTTCTCCAGGCACAAGTGTTTGCAGCAGCAAGGACAACAGAACATGAAAAAAAAAAAAAAAAAAATCCTAAAAAGCAAAACTGCACACAAGAGTGACTAGCCCCTGCATTCACTAAAATCATTAATAAATAGAAATCTATATCGTTCTCCACTACAGCCTGGAAATAATGTCTGAGTCTTGTAAGATAATGACCACAAAAGACAGGAAATTCAACATCATGTCTGATGTCCTGCCTTTAACTCGTTCACTTTTTTTAACTTGCAGACAATGAGTGCCTGCTAAAGGAGATGGCTTGGATTAGTTTTAATACATTCCTTGGATGAAATACGAAGGGGAAGGGAGTGTTGCCGGCTAGTCCTGGAGAGGGCAGCTTGACTCAACACCACAGCATGTCCTGCAGTGTCATTGGGATGGAAGGACACAGTCCTGTGGCCAGCATAAGTTGTAAGGCCATTTGCTCTACGGCATCAAGGGGAGCAGGGAGGGGGCTGCGGTGTCACTCTGGGCTTGGTGGTTTGTGCCTCCTGTTACCTTGGACCTGACCCTAAGTGCTCTTTAGTTTTGCAGTGTTTCCCCCCACAGCTTTTTCGTAATCGAAGCCTTGGCTCTGTCGTTGCAGGTAACAGCAAAGATGACATTGCAATCTATGAGTCTACAGTATACTAAATATTTAAAAGCCTAATATGTCTGACATGTCAGAGAGGTGCATTCAGCACATAGTAGCTGCTGAATTAGAATGACTGCACCATCAACTTCCATTAGCAGCATGTGTATGGTATTTATTTTAAACCCTTTGTCACTTCCTCTGGATTTGAATTGTTCCTATTTAAACAAGTGGAAATATCATCACCCTGGTTTGGCATAATCCTAAATCAACTTAAATCGGCATGAATCTTCCCACAGATCTCGCTGGTTTTCTAGATTTGGCCTACCACTGTATACAGTCACAGCTGGTAGATGCTGTAAACTTGCTCACTTTCAACATTCCATTACTTCAATGAGTCCATCCACTTGTGATGCCTAAGGTGCCTGATCTGCCTGGGTCCAAAGACATTGAAGACAGTCCTGGGCCAAGCCTAGATTTGGACGTCTGCCCTTGGCTAGCACTAAATTTGATCAGACAGATTTCATAATTGCACAAAGACCACAGGGATTTTTAAATCATCTGCTCTGACTTTCTGCATACCATATGCCATCATATTTTTCCCAGTTATTCCCATATTGAGCCTAATTACCTGTACTTGATTAAAACAGATCACCCATTCTGCTTTAATGAGTAGAAATTAAAAAAAAAAAAAACAAAGGAAACAGCCAGCTCCTGTAGTAGTTTGTGCCAGTATTTTAATGACTGAGTTTGAAAAACACGTACCTAGTTTCTCATTTGAGTGGGCCTTGCTTCCATGTCCATTTTTTGCCTGATTTGGCCATCCTGAATATGACATTTTCACCTTGTAAAAATATGTAGATTTCTTTGCAAATTTGTAATAAATCTATATTTAATTTTTTTGGACAATATAAACTGGTTAAACTCCTTAAGGGGTTCCATGAAAGCTACTTCCTTGATCTTTCTTGGCTATTAAGTTTGACTTAATCAAGTAAGAGGTTTGACTGGTGTCGCTTGCAAATCCTGTGCAGGCACCCAAGGACTGCTTTGATCCCTTTGCCATAGCTCAAGCAACTTGTCCACTGCAAGTGCCACCCCTTTCTAAAGTTGTCATATTTCAGGAGGCAAACCCACTTTTTCCAGGAGGTTTTTTTACCTATTTGCCCCTAAGTATACACCATTTTATAGTTTTAAAGATTTTTTTTGTCTGACACATGATCACATTGCTCCATATGAACAGCTGTGTCCTCAAGCATTTCACTAATCTTTTTAGGTAAATTTATATTAAGAAGGGCAATTTTTTTACTCCAAAGTAAGCAGGATGAGGCTTGCATCTGGCTGTTGTCAAGCACACTAGGAACAATCTCATTGAAAGATAATTAACCCAGGGACACCTTCTTTTCCATACAGGTCAATGTCTAGCTATTGATCTGTTTATATTATGATCTATTGTGATATTTTAAAGGATTACAGTCTTATTTAGTGTCCCATAGCATCAGTTCTGTATGAAGTATATTATATTTTCGTGGTTATCTTTAGAAGTTGAACTTTGAATCTCATTAAAGGAGTTGACAGTTACCTGGCAAGTTCAGCTTTCTTTGGTGCCATTAATCCAAAAACTATTTCCATCATCTAATTCTGTACTGTTTAAAATCTTTACCAGTCTAAGCATTATTCCCCCTCAGGTATCTAGCAGGCTAATTGGGTCACTGTTTCTTGAATCATCCTACTTGCTCTCTTAGAATGTTTTTCGCTCTTTACAGCTGGAGTAGCCGGCTCTGAGGTGAATTTAAAACTGAATGTCAGCAAACTGAGGATTTCGTCAGTCAGTGGTTTCCGAATTTCTGTGTGTAAGTTACTGATCCTGGTGTCTCATAAACAACTATCACTGAAAGGTGTTGCCTTGTTTTTCTTCCAGTAACTCAGTGTCTAAAAGATACTTCTATGAAAATAGGAGTACATGAAGAAAATGGAAAAAAAATGTGAAATATCTATTTTTCCATGTCCAAGTAATCAATTTTTGTAAACTTCATCTTTTAATATCAATAAGATTTCTTTTGTTCCTACTGTAGTTTAAAAATTCCTGTTCATTGTCTTTAGCAATTCCAAATACCAGTTTACTTTGGCTTTGAACTTTGGCTTTTCCTTGTTAATTTTCTAAATTTTGTCCTTTATTATATCCTTTAGAGGAAGCTATTGGATATTAAGAAGAGTCACCACGTTGTTCAGCACTAAAGCCTCTTATAGCAAAAAACTGCAACCCAATATAATGTTATAAAAAGTGAAGAAGACAACTGTTCTTGGAAATCAATGAAGAAAGAGCAAAAGTGGCTATAGTTCTGTATATTAATTATATAATAATATTTGCTGTTATTATTATACATTATTTTTATTCCTAGTGCTTCAGCCAGAGACAGTGAACTTCCTGTCACAGCAGATAGTCAGGAAAGCTGAACAAAACTACAGTTTCCATTTACCAGCCTTCACACAATTTGCTTTGGTCAGCATACCATGCAATCCCTGGTTTACCCAAAAATAGCTTGTAGACAGAATCTGTGCCTAAAAATAAGTCAGCAAGGGAACTAAACACAATAAAAAAGAGACTTTGGTGATATGTGTACATTTTTCAAAAAATTGCACAATATCTAGCAATAAACACTTTTTTAAGCTTGAACTACTCCATCTTTAGTTGTGTTGTGCACTGCCTCCAGTGTTGTTTATGTTTCTGTAACATTGCAGAGTACTATTTGTGGACCCATTATATTTAGGCATCAGCACTCTGTTGAACAATACCAGATTTTGTGGTCTTGCAAACCGGCTACTGGTTGGAGAAGAAGTAATGCAGAGTTGGGAGATTTTGTCAGTGTGGAAGTTATCAGGCTTTCTGCATCAGAGACTTGTGACAGCCATTCACACTTCTGTCATGAGGTAACCTTAAACATTCACCTTTTAACTCAATGCACTCCAATTGGAATATTGTTTCATAAACTAGCTCCTTGGACAGCTGATGGTGTACTGCACTCAGGCTGGAAAACAACTGATTAGGCAATATTTCATAAAAGCTCCAGGGGACGGAGTTTTTTAAATGAATCAGAACATATTAAAGAAATGCCTAGACTCTGCATCACTGTCTTAGGGTTTGGCTGCAAAAACCTTTGTAGGCTGACACAAACTCGCTCTGCCCACACTCCAGGCAAGCACAAACTCTTTCCAGCCTACTCAAAACCAAGGAAACTTTGTTTTAGCGGCCATGCAGCTGTATTAGTACTACATGTATTCAAGGTGGTTTCTCCTACATCTCTCAACAGGACTTCCTATCAAAGGCTCAGCATCCCTTTAGCCACAGATTTCAGTTTGGAGCTGCCATGGGTCCAGTTTCCTCACTGAACAAGCAGATTATCACACAGCACCGTGCAAAAAGGTATTCTGTGTACTCTTGTGTGCACAAGAGATGGGCAAAAACCCCTCAAAAGTCCATTGCATAAAACCTCTCAGCAAAAAATACTGCTGAACAATTCATAAGAAAAAAATCGTGTTTCTAGAATTTGTTGTAGTTAGACAAAAGCAGGTCAAAATCTTCTAATCTGGAAGTGACTTCTCCAGGAAAGAGGCAAAAAATATCTAGTCTAGCAGTTTTTCAAGGGCAGAATAGTGTTCTTCCCAAGAAAAACAACTGGTAAAGCCACAGGTACCAGCTCCATGCTGGGCCGTGCCAGACCGCAGTTGTACACTCCAAAAGAATAATGCCACTGCTGTATTAATTTGGCTTGGATAAGAAGAGGTTCTGTTTATTTTCATAAATGCATGTAATTTTGTAGTGTATCTTCTATGTTATACATATATATGGACTTTACAGGAGGTATTGTCAGTGTGTGACAGTCCTGAATTTAGCTCACCATTGGTGCTCTGTGCAAATTTGAGCATAGCTGTTGAAGCAAGATGCACAGAAATTGGAGGAATCCCAAAGAAGATGAGAGAAGGCTGAATAATATCAGCTGGTCACATTCAGAAAAGTCTGGTTGGCACTAGGATAAGAGTCTCCAAATACACAAAAGGTCTCCAGTTAAGAAGGTAATAACCTGCTCTCCTTATCCACAAGTCAGGAGCTTATTCAGACGTTAGAAAAACTTTCTGACAGTCGTGACACTGAAGCATCCAACTGGATCACTAGGAGTGGTTGCGGGATCTGAAAGTGTCACTAAAAGTCTGAAAGGAGCAGAGAAAAAATATTTCTGAGGAAGGGGGATGATCCTGTCTTGGTGCAGTGCTATGGACTTGGAGATCTCCCAGGGTACCTTCCAGGACTATTTTTCTGTGTTTTCAGTGTTTCAACCTGAATGTAAAGGGCTCACTCTCCATGAAAAAGAAAGAATTCTCCCTCTAAAGACCCAAAGACCCCTGTACTAGGAAGCTCCAGCTTCTAAGTGCTAAAAGCTTCAGAATAAGGGCTAGTGCCAGCAGATTTCTGTGGGTTAAATGAAAGTGTCTGGAGGAATTAACTGCTGCCCATTCCTGGTTCTCAACCATCACCCATGAGCTGGAAATGCAACTGCAGACATGACAAAGAAGCAATTAGCCCAACAAAATCAGTTATTACCAGTGATTCATATGGTAATGATGGTGGTGAGGATGATGATGGTACTGCTGAACTGTAGCAAGGATGATAATAACCAGTGTTTTAGGGGACGGATTGCAGGTTTAATCAAAATGAATAGTTTATCACAGATAATGATTTTTACAGGAGAATATGGCCCTAGAAAAAAATGCCTTCTTCTGAATGCCTGGAAATTACATTGATTTAAGTAGTGGGCGACCATATTTGCACTATTCATTTAGGAGAAGAGAGGATGCAGCATTTTTATGTAGATATTCTTTGCCATCCTTAAAAAATGGGTATTAATGTCATGATCGTGGCAAGGAGAACTGCTGCAGAGTTCCACATCTTTATTGATATAACTTATATAAACTCTAAAATTTTACTTGAGTCCCATTATTTATTTTGTCCCTGACATCAAAAGAAAAAAACTATGCATTTGCTAACATAAAACTAAGATTTGTGATAACTTGTGAATTTTATAAGCAACAGTTCAAGAGACTGTTGAAGCTCCTATTATTGCAGTGGGACTTAAGCGTAGATGAGAGGGAAGCTCTCTCTAACAAAGAATAAATGGAGAGGCTCCAGAACAGTATATTATCACAAAAAAAAAATTGTTAAGCATATTCATTTCCTAGCATATGTTCTTTTTTCTAACAAAAACAGGTTAGAAGCTTCGTTTATATATTGTACGGGGAGACTAAGGAACAAAAAAATGAGAGAGAATGGGGTGATAAGATAAAACTGAAGAGTCATCCACGTTTTAAAAATGGATAGAAATAGTTCAGATCCAAGAGAACGTCGTTTTACTCACCAAAAGAAGCAGATCTGGGCCACTAGCATACCTCCTGTCCCATTCATTTAACTTTTCCTTGTTATGTATAGATTGCATGTTGAAGTTTCTGTAAGACTGATTCTTGTTCATGCTTTTTGCTTTCAACCTTTTTTGATTTCAACCTATGCTCTGCTTTACTTCACCAAGTACCCTCCAAATTCAAACAAGCTGCAGAAATGCTAAAATCAATACATGCCTCTTGAAGGATAGATCTTTTATAACACAAAGGGGAGAATGACTAATAGATTACTGAAGCCTTAACAAAACCTCAACAGATCCCCATATGGTGCATTGCAATTAAAAGAGTAGAGGATGGTTTTCTAAGTTTTTGGGTGGAGAAAAGAAAAAGAAAAGAAAGCATTTTGGACAAGAGAATGAGTGAGATGGAGACAGAAGTGATGTGTGACCATCCACCAGATAGAAACCCTTCTTTCTGAGCCTTTCATCTCCGGGTCACTGGTTCCAATCGAGCCCAGGTCGATAGCGAACAAAAATCATTTTAATCTGATGGCTGTTTGCTGACCTGTGTGAAATGAACTGGTTGTGTCAGTCCACTTCCCAGCTGACAGCTCTCCCCAACATCAAGGCCATTGCTACAGGTGGCAGTAATTGGTGCTTTTTTGAGGCCAGCTCAGCTAAAAGGCTGAAGAATAGAAAAATCAGTAGGGCTGAACCACCTCCTCCTCTTGTTCAGCTGCTCCCTCCAGGTGAGTGCTGGGGAAAGCTGGCACTGCTGTTGCCTGCACCACATCTGCTCTTTGAGCCAACAAAAGACTTCAGGGCAAAGGGGTGTCCTCAGAAGTGGTAAAGACCTCTTGTCAGTGCAGATCTTGGGGCGGCTGAGGAGTAGTAAGGCCCCAGGTCTGCAGTGCCCTGCAGGTGGATAGCATTGTTTGTTGGTGGCCCCAGGAGAGTGTTGGTGTGAGCATGGGGCTCTGAAAGGACCCATCAGGGTATCAAGCCCAGTCCCCGGGTCCTAAGGGTCTATAGTTAAAATTCTGTCTGCAAAACAGGACCAAGGCCTACGCCAACCTTTCACTGATGTCAGCGGAGAGACGTTGGGGCTCACATGCGGGTATGTCCAAAGAACTTTAATAAGCTTATGTGAGGGGAGACCTGACAAAGTGAGCTCAATCTGAGATGTTAAAATGATGTGGGAAGAAATAAAAGATGAATTTTGAGAGCTTAATAAAAAATAATGCCCTGGAGAGGACAGCTTTAATCTTTGATTTGATCATTGTTTCTCTGAGCAGCTGATACCTCCCCTGTTTTAAGGAGATAAAGTATTAGGAAGAGGATATTATGAGGAGGACTTTCAATTGCACTGTAAGCCACAGCCACCTACTTTGTGGCCCTCAGGCACTTCCTGAGAATGTTGATTTTGCCATGGGACATCAGAGATGCCAGGATGGTCTGGCTAACTGGGGCATCAACAGGTGCTTAAAAGCCTGTCCACATGGTGCTGGCCAGTGATGTTTTCCACAAGGCAAATCTCTGTCTGCCCAACTGCAGACAAGAGGAAAAGCAGTAAAGGGTGTCAGAACTGCCAGCAAATCTGTCAAACCAAACCTCAAAAAGTTTGGTTTGAAAATGCACCTTGCAAGTATCTGTTTTCCTTTTTGGGGACACATACAGAGGTATTAAGAGGGTGAGTTCCCATCAGGCAATCTCCAAGTGGAAGGATCCATGCTGCTCGTGAATTACCTGACATCTGAAAGAGCTACTGCCAACATTGCACTTTGCAAGAAGATTTTGTGCTAGAACAGCTATGAGACATAGGTGCATGGAATATGGACAAGGAATGAAGGAGGCCTTAAAAAATTAGGAGGAATCTATCTTTTGCACTTGTGCACACTGCAAGTCTTTACCATACGTGCTCCTCTCTCCTCTCACACACAAATGTCCTTTTCAGCACCTATATCATGCATCATTGTTAATTGGCAGACTAGGTACTAAGGAAAACAGCACCTCAATTCTCAAAGTAGATCCAAAAAAAGACATGGTTGTCCCTCATGTGGTGCCCTCCTGAGCTCCTACAATTCCCTTTCCATCATCAGATGGACTGTGGCTAGAGGCAATCCATGTGGAAGGCTGGAAATGGTCCTCACTGGCATATATAATCTCTACTGCATTTCTCTAGAGCTGGAGAGAAATAAATGATACACTTGCATGGAAGATATTATTTTTCAGTTTTCATTGGTGATCCCCCAATTTGATTTCAAGAAAAGAAAACTCCTGGAGACTTTCAGCAGCTTCAGTCTGGACACTAATGAACATGGTCCACAAGCTAAGTTGTCTGTGCACACTGAATTCCCTTGTAGCTCACAGTCTGAAGAGTGGGAATTCTCAGGGTGTATCCAGAATCTAAAAGGAAGCTCTTGCTTGCCTGCTAGCTAAAATTATTCAGAAGGCCATAGGAAGAGGTAATGGTTTAGTAGGCATTGGTCTCACCCAAACCTGAGTCCATCTCTAGGCAGGAGGATGAAGAGCAAGGACGTAGAGGACTGCAAGTCAGAGGTACATGTGATGACAGCTGAGCTATCTGGGCTTTGGCTGAAGTCTTTTACTTTCTATGATCCTTTCTCTGTGCAAATGAAGTTAAGCTTGCTTTGCTCAGAGGCTTTCCAGTAGGATAGGTACAAGATTAATTTTGCTGCCATGGATAAAGGGTTGAAATTAATGTCCTGCCGTGGGCAAGGAAGTTAAATGGCAGAGTGAGATTGTAGAGTTTGTAGGATGAGCCCAACTCCATGGTATGTTGTAGGATATAAGGTTTGTGATTCACAAAAGAATGAGGATTTATATTAAGAGGAATGTCATTCAGATATCATAATGGATAAGCTAAAACATGCATTATATGCTATTCTTCATCTCTTAGACTACAGACCAGAAAAAAAAGTTCAGAGGCAGATAGAAACATCATCCAGAGGTTTCTGACCTTCCTCTGAATAATTTGATCTATTCATAAGTTATATCAGTACTGGAATAGATAGGCTGTAAATGGCAGAATGCTGTTTCAGTTGGAAACAGAGAAATTTCCACAGTGGCTCAGACCTCTGGTCCACTTAATTCAGTATCCCAGTGGAATCACCAGCACATGCTTCTTCAGAAGTTATTACGTGCCTGTAATAGACAGTTCTATGAAGATACACCTGTTTTGAGCTGTTTATGTCTAAATATTGCTATATTGTCAGCTTTTCAGAATTTGGGTGAGCCTCAGTGAATATTCATAACTTGTAAGCCATGGGGTTTAGGGCACTGGAGTTTTACGGTAATTGGGAATTACACAAGACCACCTACTTCATTAAAACAAAATGAAAGACAGATTCAAAGCCAGGCCTGCAAAGGTAAACAGTGCATGAATTCACTGCCTCCATATTTAAAGCCTTCAAAGCCTTTCAGTTAAAATCCTTTTCCGCTCTGGATCTCAGCATGAGTCTGGCTGCAGGGAGGTTTTGTGTGGTGGCCTGTCAGCTTCCATCTCCAACACAGTGAAATTCAACTAATTGTAAGTGCACATTGCTTCAGGCGTACACTGCACACTGCCACTCGGGCCATGCACACGTGCCATGACCCCATCCACCTACTGCAGAATGTGGTATTCTCTACCTAAACACACACACTTTTCTTTTGGGTTACTTGAAATCACTGAAAAGATGACAGGCCCAAGCAAGGAGCAGAGATCCCTGTTGTGTTTCTGCAAAAACCAGTATGGAGGGATTTAGTCCCACAAGTACATATATGCCAAGAATTGCAGCAGTCTTTGGATTGAGCCTCCATTAATGAAAATGGGTTGGCTGGAGAGCACAGTGTCAAGCTGTGCTTGCCCGTGGGCTTTGATCTTACCTGCTGAAGCTGACCTCACTGCCATGTCAGGCTCTGCAATGCAGCTGAGGATCAGAAAGCATCAAGAGATAAAGAGGAATAGGAAAATCTGAAATGCCTCACAGTTGAAAACCCTCTGTGATACAAAATAGCCTCTATTAGTGCTAATTCTGAGTTGATTGTAAAGTTCTGCAAGGTTCATAGGAATACTGTAGTTACAGATTACTGGCAAACTGTCCCCAGGAGGCTTTTTTCCAGCACGTTCTATTTTCTCAGATTTTTCCATCTGAACTTCACAGAAGTTACCTGCATTTGTTTCTATTTCTGGTTTGGATAGGCCAGTCTTTAGTTCTGTCAAAGCAGGATTTCTTCCCTCAATCACTCCTTAAACAAGAATCTTTTTCAGCTATTTAATTTGGCTAACAGCTTGACCATCACAGGTTATGAGTGATGAACTGCTTGCATGAATGCCACTGTCTTCAACTGGACTTTCTCCTGGGGAGGTCACAATGTAGGACTACGTTTACCTTCTTCCCCACTAAATTTCCTAATTCTTCAGCTAAGAGGATCATTTGCATCATTTCTGCTGCTGCCAGTTTATCAGCAAACTTCGATGTCTGCAAACCATACATTTTATCCTTCTATGCTCACGTTTTGTCTTTCTTTGTGTGCTCAATGAGTTAAGTAAACACCCACTCCCACCCCACCTAGCATCCTTTGTACAGGCCTCCATGTCTTGGGGTGCTTTAGGATCCAGACACACTGCGAGGTCAGCCCTGTTAGGGTTCTCAGGCAGAGCATAGATATCTCCAGAGTTCAATGAGCTCGGCCTGGAGGCACGTGCCTGCCCCCAGAATCATAAAGCTCCTGTAGCAATGGGGGAATTTTAGGAAATTATGTGATCCAAAGCTCAGAAGCTGAATCATACCAAGCACCTCCCCCACAACGAGGAGATGGGTTTCTGAATCAATCCCTTTGTGCCTCAGTCTTGATTAGCTCCTGTATAAGGTCCTGGAAGGGGTAATTTCAATCCCACCCTATGCCTTTATTTTGTGTTAGTACCTGATCCTTCACTGCTGACTCAAGAATCTACAGTTGAATGACTCATGTACATAAGATTAAGATTTGGTTATTTGTTATCACAACTTTCAGACTGATCCTCATAAAGTTAAGCTCAGTTCTGAGCAACCTTCTTGATGTGAGTAGCTTTTATTTTTTTCAGTTATTCTACTGCAGAAATGTTTCTTATCAGTCAGATGATCTGATAGTTCTGTTCTCATATTCAACCTGTGACATTCTGTAATTCAATGCTGCTTCAGTGACAAAAATATTGAAAATTAACTACACAAGATCAACAATTTTAAAAAATAGTTCTGACTGCTCTAGAAGAACTCATAATCCAAAAGGCTTTCACTGCTGGTCACCACTGAACCTCACCACTTCTGCTCACCTAATTATGCAACACTTTCTTTCCCAAGCCATTGCACCTGAAGTGCTGATTATTCTGTACTTGGAGTCCTGTATGTTCTCTGAAGGACTGTTTGCCATCTCCGTGAGGCTGCTGCTTTCTTCCTGATGGAAGTGATCCCATTGCTATTTCTACTTTGTTTTTGAGAGAATAACTGAATTGCTAATGTTCAGAGGTGCTTCTACAACACTACAAGATGTACAACAATTCCCTTTTTGGAGATAGGAAATTGGAGCACAGCAGTTAGCCCAATACCTTGTCCTCAATTCAGTGTGAGAACTATGATCCAGAAGTACTAGACCCTTCTGCTGGTTGTGAGAACACCTTTGTCCAAAAACATACTCTAGTCATGGGACCTCTGAGGAAGATAATAGCTGCCACTAGCTCTGCCAGAAATTCATTGAAGATAAGACAGTCTCAAAAATATTTGAAGGAACAATTCAATTTTATTAAATAAGTTTTAAAATCTCTGAGAAGTTCAAAGAAAGAAGCAGAATACGGTGATGTGTGTGGTTTATGTGTGCATGTATGTCAGAGATATGGATACAGATAAAGATACATGTGTAGAAAAAAAAATACATAGTCTCTCCCTAACTATTCTCACTAGTTTTATTGCTTTGTTTCTTTATTTCTAGATGTTTGATAAATAAATTTAAAAGAAATAAGTAATTCTAAGTCAAGAATTACTTTTCTTGAGCCTTTTGATGTTGATATGGAATATACTGGATTTTTCTTATAGAGCAAAGACAACCTCTGAACATATGGAAAGAAGGAATTAGTGTGCCAGTGAATTCTTGTTTTGATGACTTAAATGCTAGGGACCTGTAGCTTTTTACTGATATTCTGCAAGACATGAGTTCCATGCACAAGGCTTCACAAGGTAAAAAGTGGCACTGTAGCAAACTGGAGACCAACGTCTCTTCTCGCTTGGCATGAAATCTCTCACCCATTTGAACTCCCATTTCCAAGAAGAGATTGAAATTAGGAAGAAGCAGATTAGATAGAATTGAGTGGCTCAGCTAATCTTCACCTGTGTTCTGATAGGTTTTGTGTTTCTGGAAGTAGCTGTTCAAGAGAGTTAGGGATCCTTCCTTTACAGGAGACTCCAGGTCTATCATAGCAAATGGGTTCTGTCAGAGCACCTCACCCACCTTGTGGGCAGAGAGCCAGTTTCTAACACCAAAGTGCAGAGGGAAATGTAGGAAGCAGAGCTCAAAAGTATAACAAAGATAAATCATGTGTCCTCACATGCCCTTCTTTAAGCAGGTTCTCAAGAAGAGCCAGACCAACCATTTCCACAGACTTCTCGGAGCCCTGGCTCTCGTCTCCTGCCTTAACACAGTTTTCTGAAAAAGGCTATTAAATTTTTCCAACGAGGAAACTCTCTAAGGACATCTTTAGACAGCTGAGCCAGTGGATATGCAGAGCAAATGGCTTTCCACACTTTAAATTCACAGATCATCTGCCTATTGTCAAATCTGGATTTTTCCGTGAGCATGCAAAGCATTTTCTCACAACAGGGTAAATCCACTTGCCTGTTCTCCCCTGCAATTGCTTTATGGTTTCTCTGAGAAACCAGAAATTATTAGAGTTATTGCTAGTATGGGTGATTTTTGCCATGTTGACAGTAAATTGAAGTCATCGGCAAGGAAATATGAATTCCCTCTGTTGTGTCTTTTTCTTGAAGCTAAAGACATTTTTCATCTCGCTCTTTCTTGTCACGCTTCTTCTAAGATATACATGGGGTACAAAACTCATGAGTAGTCTTCCACTCTTCTAATCTTGATAAGCAGTACTTTTAAAGAGTTACTGAGAAGTTGGGAGGAGCTGTGGGTTTGAGGTGCAGCAGAAAATCGTTAACCTTCACCTAGTCACTAATTCCCAGGAAATGTCCACCCTGCGGACATTACTGCTCTGATGATGAAAAGTGTTACATAAAAACAGACTATAATTATGAGGTGGGAAGCGGAGGAAAAGGTTGTTTTTCTGAGAGTAAGTGCCCTCCAAATTTTATTTGGTTTAGATTTTCTTTTCCTACCGGTATTAAATGTAAGCAGAATGAGCAGCGGGTTGCTTTAAACCATTGCTTCCCTCATATGTAAGCCGGTGTGTTGGGGGGGGGTGGGGGTTGGGCATTTGGTTGGGGTTTTTGGTTTGTTTTTGTTTGTTTGTTTGGGATTTTGTTGTTGTTGGGGGTGATTTTTTGGTTTTTTGGTTTTTGGTTTTTTTGGAGGGTTTGATTTTTTTGTATGGTGGTTTGTCGGTTTTGGGTTTTTGTTTGGTTTTGGTTTTTTGGTGGGTTTTTTTTTTTTTGTTTCTCTGAATACTGTTTATTTAAGTGATTGTTGGCTCTTTTCCTGTCCTTTGTTGACCCCAGGAAACAACTTTTTTTATGTGTTTCCATTCTGGGATTTCTATTATCTACTGACTTGTGCTGGGTGTACCTCAGTGAACAGGCCTGAAAAAGAGGGAGAGAGCTGAGGTTCCTATTGAATTAAAGCCAACCTGTCTTCCAGTTTGAAAACCATCACTTGAATCAAAGCATTTTAGAAGGTAGTTTATGAGCCTACTTCCCAAGAAGAAACCAGGATGTAGTGTTATCACCTTCATAAAGTTAAAGGAGGTGATTTTGCAATTTAGTGGAGAGAAGCCGTGCTGTTAATTAGTCACATTTATTTGACAAAAAAAGTGGGGGAGGGTGAAAAGGGGAAAGGAAGTTAGGAAAGAAAAACAGAACAGAAGGGAAAAAATCTTTATGATGAGGTGCTTGGCAGGATGAAGGAACAAAAGGAAGGTTTTCTGCCTGTCTCCTGATATTTTCCAACTCGGCAAAAAAATCCATTGTGTAGCTTAAGGGGAAAAAAAAGTTAAAGTTGAAAGCTTAGTGTGTGAAAGCAACTGCTCACCCATTGTGTTATATGGGCTAATGTAATGTCACTGTTTCCCCATGATGTAAGTTGCAATTTTTGTTCCAGTTGCTGTGGTCAATGTTATCGCTTTCACTTTTCAAAAGGGGGCAAGGAGGTGCATGGAGATGGTATTTCTCTTTACCCCCACCACCCCTTCCCCACTCCCAAACAAATACTTCTGTTAGGACATATCACTGCTGACCAGATGTCACTGATTTTTTTTTTTTTTTTTTTTTTTTTTTTTTTTTTCTTTTTTTGCATGTGTCCCTTAACAGCTGGCAAGAATATCAGCTCAAATTATTCACCACAAGCACACTCTTTCTGTTTGTCTCCAGATAAAGGGATTTGAAATCCTGGTTGTCAGAGAGGGATGCTGAAAACTGTGGAATGGATTTCTTTGGGGAGAGGGAATACTTCTTGAAGAATTTTAAACCAGTTGGGGATGGTATTGACGAGGATGCACATCCAAAGACATCCCTTACGGTTGGTACTTCATGTTTTTGAAAATTATTTTAAGCCCAGGATGTTTTCTTGGAACAACTGTGAAGTGTTAATAGCAATCAGTAATTCTAAATAGCAATCAGTAATTCTAAATGTAGAGACCTTTTTTGTTTTGGTCATGTCAGCTTAAAAAGAACAATCTGAGATGTGGTTACAGGTGAGAAATACAATGGGTGGATGGCAGATAGACACCACTGTGCAAGATTTTCTAGAATTGGCACCATATCCATGTGTCTGCTCCATCGACCTGCAATCTCTGCATTTTGCAAAGGGGCTGAGGGCTGTGCTGGGTTTGCAGTGGGGCCACACACAGCCCTGGTGTCACAGCACTTGGGAGATGGCAGTGGAGACGTAGCAAGTGGCATTACACCTGGAACCACACTCAGTGGGTGCCATGGTGCACAGCACACAACAGGGGCTGGCTGATTTGTCCTCCTAGATCATGAGCTACTGGCCCCCTTGTCATCCATGTAATTTCCTTCTGCCTAGCCATAACCTTCTTCTCCTCCCCTCATATTTACAGTTCTCTCTGCTTTTCTCTTCAAATCTGTCACAACTAACTGGTGTTGTATGGAATAGTGCAGTGTTCTCCCCAGTTAGGGCTCTGTTGCAAAATAAGTGTGTTTTCTATATGTGAGCAAAGTGGGTCAGTATATGGAATTCAAAATTATATGGGTTAGTATATGGAAGTTATTTTTAACATTATCTTCAGATGAGTGTGAAAAACAAGATCAGATGAAGATAACTCAGAGTTTCTGCATGCTCATAGACAGGATGAAAATCAAAACTTCAGCTCTGTCCCTAAACTGGAAAAAAACATTGTGTTTATTTCTTGTCTTGGTGATGTTTTTAAATAACCACTTTAAAAGAAAGAGAAAAAGAATTTTAATGAACAGTAAGCTCAGAAACTCACCTAGGAAGAGTATGTAACACATTACATGCCCCAGCTATGGTAAAGTTTTGCTTCACTATATTAAGGCTTGTATTCTATTGTTTATTGTCTCTACTGTTGCCTCACAATTGATAAGAACAAGAATGCTTTTCTATAGCATGCTAAGCTCTTGAAATTGTTCCTATTGTTCATATTTACCTACCTTTTAGTGAGGAAACTCTAACATTTTATTATGGCATGGAAGCTTTTCCATATGTCTCACCACCTCCACCAATCCATGAAATCCATTCGGTTATGAGGCCACCTGCTTTGAAATGCAGAGATGAGAATTGACTGTGGATTCTGTTAATTTTTAGGATGCAGGGAGACTACTGGAAAGGCAGGCTTGAGTGACCTAGATTTCTGTAAGAAATTCTGTCTCAATCTGAGTCAATACCAGCCTTGCCATTGACTTCAGGGGGGCCAGGATAGAAGCCCCTGTGCCATTTCTACTAAAAATGAGATATTATGGTACTTGCCAATATTTCTGAAGTGGGTTTACATGCATATAATAATACATTTAATTTTATTTTAACTTAATAATATTATAATAATCTTATTTTATTTACCGTTGATAAAAATATTAAATAAGGATTAATTCTCATTATTACTGTATTTTCCGTAGTATTTTCCATCACATTGTTTTGTTTGTTTCCCTGATGGCCCCAAGGAACAGAGCAGATGTTTTCACTGAGCTCTCATCAGTGACTTTTAAATTACTTCGTCATTGAAGAAATGGCAACAGTGGCAGTCTTTCTCGTGATATCCAATCTCATCATTGTTCATATGCTTATAAAAAAACAACTTCAGGGCCAAATGTAACCAGCATCAGAACCACCATCTCCAGATATCTCAGGTAAAAAGAAAAATGGGTGTGAAGAAGTAAAGGGGAGGAGAGAAAGGGGAGGAGAGAAAAGGGAGGAGAGAGAGGGGAACAAAAAGAGTGAGAGAAAAGAAGGAAATTGGCAGGGGAAAAAAAAGAAATTAAAGAAAGCAAGTAATCAGTGTAATTGAGAAGCATTATGGTTTGAATCCCCCTCAATTTTTGATGGCCTGAAATTCAAATATTAATTTAGATTAAATCTTGAGTCTGTTTAGCCTTAGAAATAATTGGGGAGCACATTATTAGAAAAAGGAAAACACATTCCTCCAATGTCTTACAATGGAGTATTACTAAAACTTCTGATTCCCCCAACAGAAAACCTATTTAAAAAAAAAGACAAGTCATTAATCAGTAACAGCTGCTCCCAGCACCTGTTATTTATTCCCGTCATTAACACTTCCTTTAGCATTTCTGACAGAAATGGGTATCTTTTCTAACTGATAGAAAAGTGATCTTTGGAACATCCCCAGAACTCGGGACTACATTTGATCTACAACGTGTGTTTACATCTTATCGCAGCTATTCTGTCTCACTTGTGAGCTCCTTCTTTCTTTAAAATGTAGATTCTAGAATCACTGAACATGCCATATCTTTTGTCGAGTATTTGTGCAGCCTCTAATTGTTGGTGTGTCCTGGTTAGCTGGTCACAGAAGCGGCGGCACACAGTGCCTGTGGGGTGTGTACAAGTGCCAAAGGATTCCCAACCAATGTGGCCCCCTCAGTGCCTAATTCTCATTGAGGTAACTGGAAATGCAGAGAGCATGCAAACTGGGGGTTCAATGCTGCAGGTGTTGCAACGTTCCTGTGTCAGTTTTGTCTTCTCTCAGAGCCTCCCTGCTCAGATCAAGCATAGCCAGGGTACCCCACAGAGCGGCAGGGGAGGCTCCTCACCTGCCTTCCCCCCTCGACGCTGTCTAGAGGAGCAGGGCTCCATTGCAAAACCATGTCCCGCCTTACCTCTTCTCACAACAATCCTTGGCTGCCTCATGACCTTTTTCTTCTACTTGCAGGAGGCATCTAAACCTGGGGAATCAGGAGAAAACAGAAAATCAAACAGTAACAAGCATTGTTTAGAAACACTTTCCTTTTTGTCCATTACCTGTAGACTTCCAGCAGCAAACCTAGTTTGGCACAACTGCTTTCCACAATCATCCAAAAAACCCTCCTGTGCATGTGCAGAAGTAAGGTCTGAAAGGCAAGCCTGGTTAAAAAACCTTACGGTAAACAGTAATTTATAGTATAAAATAACATGTAAAGATGTGTAGATGTGGTATTTGGGGACATGGTTTAGGGGTGGATTTGGCAGCGCTGGGTTAACAGTTGGACTTGATAGTAAGGATCTTTTCCAACCTAAATGACTCTATGATTCTCTATTTCTGTGCTTAGTTAAACACAGCACCAGTGAAGAAATGTAAGCATACATGTAATACTGCTGCTCTTTGTCACCATTTTCTTTTTCTAGGTCTCTCTTTTTGCTTAATAATAAATATCTGTGAAATCTGTTTCATGCTTATTCACAGTGAAAACATTGAGATTTGTCGTGGTTTCCTACCACCTTTAGATAATGCTTTTCATCTGAAAGCCACTGTTTTCATTTAAGACTGTTGAAGTTGTGACAACATTTCTGTTAGTCTTGGGGTTTATAATGTTGTTTTAGTAAAAAGTATGCATGGGGCTGGATTTAGGAGAACATTGTTTCTTTAATACAGATAGATAAAGAAAGCAGTGTATTGTATTTATCAAAAGGAAATGTCAGCAGAACTTTATAGTCTGGTAATTAGATAACGCAGATAAGTCTGCTGAGTTTGTGTGCTCACAACTGCCATTCCAGATAACACTTCCTGAAGTCAATTAGAAGAACTTACACAACATCATACATTTTTCACGGTTCCTTTCTTTAAATTGATACAGAAAGAAAGAAAGAAAATTAAGATACAGGCTATGACAAGCGGGATACGTAGTTGTTCCATGTTAGTTTTTGCTCTGCGCAATCCTGCTCGCTTTGAGTGAGAGTAACGGGCATCCGACTTTTCCAAAGACGCCCAGTCACAGAAGCAGCAGCTGTGCCAAACCATCACCGCTGCAGGGCAAAGGAGAATTCCATGGGCCCTTTGATTCACACTAAGGTAAAACCAGACTGAAGTGAGAGGCTTACATTTTTCAGACAGGTGGCCTTGGTAAACACCCCCGTTTGCATGTATGGAAAACCATGTAAAGGAAAATCTCTTGGTGCCTTAAAAAGGAAAGTACATGACTAATTGCCAATTTTTTTTGGTTGGATCATGCAGAAGGCCTAATTCTCCTCCATACAACTTTTATTTTAATAGATGAATGTCTATTAAAATGTGGTTTGACATAGCTTGGTTTTTAGGTAAGGTATTTTCACTCAGTGGATATTGAAAACTTTCTGAATTATTTAGACTAATGGTAAAGTGTTATGGTAAAGTTCATAACACTTTTTGCCTCATGTAATTGGTTGTTCATGAGAATACAAATTTTTCCTTATCCAGGCTACCATTAAAAGTATTTTCTGATATCTGGCCAAAAATGCAGTTTGCTTATACTAAGTGCAACCCTCCTCAGGACACTGAAGTGCTACTTAGGGCCAGAAAATGGGATAAGGGGGAGAACTTATCTTTAAAAATGCTCACATTCTAAAGCAAAATCAAAAGTAAAATATACAACTTTTTAATGAGTTCTATTTTTGGGAGAAAAAAAAAAAAAAAAAAAGAGAGCGAGAGAGAAAGGAAGTTTCCAGATAATTTGTTGTTTGCTGGGAAACACTTGTCATTTTGCTATCTTGCTTCACAAAGAAAATGAAACTCATAAGAGGTTTTCAAGAGGGTATTTCAGTTTACCATTGCTGAAAAACAATTTCCCCACTGAAAATCTCCTTTGTAAACAATTGACTTGTAAGCGTTATGGGAAAACACAGTTTTCTGGTAGGTAAAAACTCCAATTAGAAATGACCATCAGCTGCCTCCAGCATGAATGTCTTGGCACCAGTGGGAGCAGAAATGGCTCTGCAGCACATCCTTGCTGCAATAAGGGCTGGTCAGATTTGTCTATCTGTTGTGTTCTTTCCCACAGAAAAGTGCTGTCCTCACAAAGTTCCAGTTTCATGTTATGAAAAAGAACACGGGTCAGCCCAGTTCTGATCCTTTCTCCTGCTCAGCTTCCAGCAGCCTGGGAAATTACCATGTGAAGATACACTAACTTGCTGTAAACACTCGAACCTTGTCTGAACAGCCATGTATTTTTTTGAATGATGCTTGCTTCTTTATAGCTGCACAGCCATGCTCTGCAGCACACAGTGGTACAAACTTGCCTTTACTGGCACACTTTAGATAAATAAACAAGGGAAGGGTAGGTATCCGCACTGGTTTGCGTGACTTTTTCGATATAGCTTCATCCACACCAGCCATTCAGATGGTATTGTTTTATACCATGGGGAAAAAATTGCCCTCATATGTAACACATGCATAAGACAAGCTTTAAAGTAAGCAATACCAGTTTATATTGTTCCCTGGCAGGTAAAATGGATCTACACTGACCCTCAGAGTTCCTCCCACAGCTGACACGCACCATTTCTCATCTGTGCCAAGGAGTAAGGCATTCCTGAACATGTCACTAAGATACTTTGGATACACTTGTCCTGGAAAACTAAGCAGCTTCTGATCTCTAAAATGCAATCATTTGTAGGGTTGCATTGCAATGTAGTCCTGTCAAGCTTTTTCCCCCACAGTTATCAGCGTCCCAGGCTGTTCCTTGGCACAAAACAGGAGCCATCCCTCACTGACAGGGTGGACGTAAGCAGTTGATTTGGTGCAGTAAGGCAGTTTAACACCATGGGTGCAGACTGATCCATACTGACTGGCTTCAGGGCCAGAGAGCAGGCCCAGAACTGTTGAATTTATTGGTGCAGGAGATGAGGCTGGAGCAGCAGGAGAAAAGATTAAGGATGGTTCTTCCTAAAGAAAAAAGCCAACCTGTCACGAGGATGCTGTGACCTCCAGCCCCACCTCCACGTGGCAGTGGGTCTGTCATCCACCTCTGCTCCACCGAGAGCAGCAGGATCAGCTGTCCTGTTGTCACAGCAGTAGGCTCCAGGTCTCATCTGAAGATCTGCCTCACAGTACATGTTGGGTCTTTTCCAGCCAGGCTCTTGATGTCTCTGATTTGCATAGCAGGATAGCAGGTAGCACAGACACAGGCAAAAGGCCAGGTCTTAACAGCCAGGTGAAAAATGTACCTCCCAAGGAGGGAAGGGAAGGGAACAGAGAGGTTCCTCATTCTTCTGACACAAGTAGATGTCAGGTGTCAGAAGGGACTGCTTCTCAATTTAGGATTTGGCCTAGGAATAGTTCTCAGGTAATTCTATTTGGAGTACATGACTTTGGATGTTAGGCTGGTCCAAGAGGGAAGTTCCCCAGAGTCTGTCAGTAAAAAATTCCCATCTGTATCATTTCTGCACTTTCCTCCTTGACCCTCATAGTTCCAAGCTGAGTTTAATCCATATCTCTACCTGCAAAATTGTTTTGCTGTAAGAGAACCTACCGCAGCAGAGATGACTACAGACCTCGATTGCAGATGCTGACCTGCAAGAGAAGGCTGATGGCACTGTGGCCATCCATGTCAACGCTGCGGTGTGTGATATCCTTTCTGGGCCATGGACACACAGCTGTATTACATTCCCCCTGTACACACTGTGCACACACGTACCACTGCCTCCCTCCCCCTTCCAGTTTGTCTCCTCGCTGCCAGTGCAGGGTTTGCATATCCTCTCTGAGATGATGGATGTTTCAATTGTGAGAGGGGTCTCTATTCCATGCGAGCATCTGAAAGTGCTTTGCAAAAATAGCTCACCACCTCACAGACAAGCAGTCTGATGCGCAGAAATAGGAAACAGCCTTACTTGCCTCAAAGGGTGTTTTAACATTCCCCACCACCACGGTATCCTCTCACAAGCACAAATGACCTTCTCCCTATTAGAACAACCAGGAGGCCCCCATTTTCCTAAGGTCCTGGAAAGATTAAGTGACATAGGTCCAAGGTTGCACAGGAAGTCTGGAGGGAGTGCTGGAAATAGAAGGGGGCCCTGCTGAGTCCCTCTGCAACGCCTTGACCACAAGACCATCCTTCCTCTCCCAAGGTTATGCATCAGGTCTGTGGTGGAGCCAGGAATAGCACCCAAGTTTCCTGACACACAAAATGTCCTGCACTGTGTACAAAGTAAGCACAAATATAAATTTTAATCCATTTGTAAAGATGTGCCTTGCAATTAAACCTAAGACTGCTGTCTGAACCTAAAGTTTTCTATGTATTGAAGGACACTCTTAAGAAATCTCTGTCCACCACCAGGGCAGCTAGTATCTCCCAGCAGCTAATCTCTCCTGCTTCTTCAGTGCTTCTAATTTCTTGACATGTTCTGTCTGTGCCAGCAATGCAAATGCCACTTGCCACAGAGACACAGGCTGGCAGAGGTGTGGGTTGAGGAGTGCCCTCTCCAGCCACCCTGTTGAGAGCTGGCCCCAAACAAGGAGGCCAAGTCCTCCTTGGCTCTTACAGGATGGAGAGAAGGAGACGTTGCCGGTCAAGGTATGGGTGTGAATTAACAGCGCCACAGTGACAGCCTAAGGAGGGACCCCAGGCCCCCAAAGTCCTGGCTCCAGGGGGAGGAGTGCCCAGGGCACACACCTGGCTAAGCCAGCCACAGGCTGTCATATCCACCACCCGGAGGGCCACGCACTGCATCGGTGCATGCAGCGTCCCTGGGGAGAGACGGAGATGTGCTGTGTCAGGAGGGGCACGGTGCCATGTGTCCCTGCAGTTTGCTGGAACCTTTCCATTAATTTAATGGGCTTTGGATTGGGCCCTGCATTCTCAGCTGTCCCAGCTAAACAGACTCCCCAGGCAGGCTCTCCTCTCATTTCAGAATGAGGAGGCCTTTCGGAGCCCCTGCTGACCAGGAGCTTCCTGCCGTTCTTTGGCAGCAGAGCTCCCGTCCTGGAGTGAGCACAGCCCCGTCACTGCCCCTTGGCCACGGTGTGCACCACCTGCACACATGGCTCCACACCTGCATCTGCCATCCTCTGTCTCACACAAGACAAGCTCCACTTCCACTCCCTGCCCAGATCATCCATTTTTTTATCTCAGTAAGGCCCAAGTACTACAAGTGAGGACAGTGGAACCAGGGCTCCACACTGCATACCTCAGCCTGCTCCGGTCACTCAGAGCCATTGTATACACACATACTCAGGACTGGGGGAATTGGTAATCCTGTAGAAGAAATAAATCCTGTGAGTGACTGTAGCCCTAATCCTGCTTGAGACAGAAACAGAAGAAGCCATTGGGCTCATTTGTGTAGCCATAATTTCAGGAGGTGTTTCGGAAGGACAGGACCATGCCCTTCTCTTTGCCCATAGTTTTCTGTCACTCACCAAACTCAGCACTGCTCATAATTAGCACACTCGGACAAATTTATCTTTCCAAAGATGTTTTTTGGGGTTTTTTTTAAGCAAAGATAGGTAGATGCCAATGTTGTGCATTTTCACAAGAGCAAGGAGCTGTGTGCTTTTCTAGACCTTTACCTGACAGTAAATTAAAGTAGATCTTGCTGTAGTACCAAAGACCTGATGTTACAGAGGTACTCAACCACTGATGGCCTTCCTTCTGTTACTGCTGTTTCTACAGAAGCAGCATTAAGAAGGCCTAGCCAAGACCATGGCACTGACTGCAAAGTGCAGTACATCATAAGAGACGAGCCTGCTCCATAAAGCTTGGGAAGAAGAGGAAATGCAGAGAAATAAAGTGTTTTGGCCAAGCTTGAAAAACAAATGAGCAACAAAGACAGCAGCAACACCTTCCAAGATAGGCTTTTCTGTCCAGTCTGTGAGATTATGTTGCACTGAGCACCTGCCACCATACACACCATCATGCCTCATTTAATATATGATGCATTGACTGATTATTGGCAGGTTGTTATGTCACTGCTCAAATTGAAACTGCTGTTCAGACTGTCACTGACAGGCTGGTTTTGAATACCTCTCATCACTCTCCTTATGAAAGCTTTCCTTAAAAGAACACTTTGGGATAGATGAGGACGATAACCATGTCAGGACACTTTGTGAGAAGTGAGCCTGTATGCCTTGTCTAAGGCTTCACTTAGCAAAAAGCTAAGCTTATAAATGGACAAGCCTCTGCAGTCTGTGTGAGTTTTACACAGACCTCACATAAGAGTGGGGTTCCAGTGGTCCATATACTTATGCGCACTAAAATAAGGGGAATACATAAAGACCACCAGCTGCAATAATTTCTTAATTGTATCTGCTGTCCCAGTCTTTGTGTTTAGGATATCATCCCCCTCCCCTGAAGTGAATGGGGACAAAGGATTTTGACCATCTTTGCAAAGCTGCAGAAGGTGATTGGGGTTCGTTTTTAATGGAGTAAAAATGAGATTATTCCCTAGATTATCTTTATTTTCCTGAAGTGGAAGAAT
Organism: Hirundo rustica; assembly: GCF_015227805.2. Classification (NCBI taxonomy): domain Eukaryota; kingdom Metazoa; phylum Chordata; class Aves; order Passeriformes; family Hirundinidae; genus Hirundo; species Hirundo rustica. The sequence continues at coordinate 42,767,520 of NC_053452.1, forward strand.
CCTTTGCCTGTTTCTGAAGGGTCTGTACTGATTAACATGCAGCACAATGAGGTGAGCAAACTAAATTGGGGAAATTGCCTGAGCATTCAGAGGCAAGCCAGGGGATGGAATCACATTCTTTCCCACTATGAAGACAGGACCTGAGCTTGGGGACCTCCCTCACTGGTTTGTCCCAATCTCCCCTGGACTCCAAGCAAGTGTTTGAGCTTGCAAAAAATGGGGAGCTGAGTCATGACAAGCCCCATGTCTGGATTGCGATGGAGTGCGCTCAACCCTTGCTCTTCCTCAGGAAGTGACTCCATATGTGTTTATATAAACACACAGCCCAACATGACTGGGCAAATATTACTCAAGGTTTTGCTGTTTGCCTTTGGGGTAAGACTGAGCACAACCATGGGGTCAACAGGTCAGAAGGCTGGGAGGAGAAAGATGTATTTTTGTGCTGTGTTTCTACACACAACAAGTTGTTCTCCAGTCTTGTAATAAGTCTCAGTCCTACTCAATGCCTCCATGAGTCCACAGAGGCCTGTCAGATGCCTGGTTACAAAGTTCAGTCGGTTCATCATCAGATATGGAATAAGCATAGCACTCTGGTTATCATTAATAATATTTATTTTGGAAAAATATTTTAAAAATGAATTTCTTCATTAACAAAACGGTAAAAAAAATCAAATAACATTTGCACAATATTCCATAAATACATTTATATACAAAAAAATATAGTCACATAGACCCGAAGTGCCTTTGTACATATTTACCAAAAAATTTAAATTATAAAAAAATGAACATCACAAAATACTCAAGCTTTACAATTATCATGAAAATATTTTTACAGATTCAAAAAAATAACACACTTTTTCTCACCTAGTAAAAACACATTTTAGTATCAAAAAAGACAATAAAGGCAGTGTTTGTGTCTCTAATTCAAGAAAAGACTGGCTCATAATAATCCAAAATATACACTTCAGGCAGTGCATGCTTCTTATGTAGTAATTAAGTCCATTCATTTAAATATATATAGAAAAGCAACTGACCATAGTGCAATGATAAAATTCATAAAAGGCAGTGCAACAGTAATCCTTGAACACAGACCCTTGCCTGGTGTCCATCTTGTTTCTTTATTTTGCAGTCACTTTGCTAACTTCAGTAGAGAACCAGCTCAAGCCTGAATTTAGTTTCTCAGCAGCAGTCAGTGAAGGAATCTATCTCCCATTCCTCTTTCAGCAGCATTCATCGGGGCACATCTCCTCTGAAATTGTTCTTGACAACCACCTCGCCATATCACCTCTGGTTTACACCTGGAAAGAGAAGACACAAGCGGAGGTCAGGAGAGGTTAATGAAATATATGAAGAGGGCTGTAAGACTGCAGAGGGTCAGGACGCTGCATGAAGCACACCGAGGGGTGGGTCAGCACACCTCAACCACACTACCTTTGTACCCTAGTCTATAAAACTTGTCAAACCCACAACATCCAGAGCAGCAAGCCACTGAGCTTGTCTTTACAACATCCACAGCATCACAAACTCAAGCTGGCTGGATTTCAACAAGTACAAATCACCGTGGCATTATGGAAAGGAGTTTATCTGCCCTGGCATGTATTGGATGGGAGCTGCAGTCTGAGACTTTTCTCTGCTGTTCCAACCCTACTAACCTCAGTTGCTATGATGCACTCATCTTTCTCTTCTGATATGACATACACCGACTGGTACTTTGTGTCCTTTGAAGTGGAGTATACTGAATCTGGTCGCTTTCTTTCAGAAGTATCACTATTGAAGGCAAAAAGAGAAAGAACAAGTCAGATGTCTGTTGCTTAATGCTACCTATGAGATATACACTCCCCCTTCAAAGCCAAGCTGCCCCGTGCACTCAGATGTGAGATACCTCTTTAGTTGTACTGCACTTTTCTCCTCTGCCTCTGAATCATACGTTTCACACTTGGCTTCACATTTGCTGTGCTCCTCCTTAACTGAGTCCTCATTCTTGAGTTCATGCACCAAATTGTAATCCACTGACGGGTATCTGACTTTGTAGCCATTTTTATCAGAGTTATCGCTGTGAAAGTCTACTTTCTTATTTGTGTTTTTAATCTGAGTGGCACCGATGACACTTATGGAAATGTCCTTCTCGCGCTGGCAGTTTGCCAGGTTGTTCATCGTCTCGGTCTCACTCCTGCAGGCATCAGGCTGGTGGTGCCTCTTCTGCACTCTGAGCCTGACGCAGACGACCACAGCAGCACACCCCAGCAGCAGCATGAGGACCAGAATAATCCCAGCACAGACAGCGATCCAGGGGAACTGGGAGTTCTGGCCCTCCGTGTACTTTTCGGTGAAGTCAACGATGACGGGTCCCTGAGGTGGCTCAGGGAGCAGGAACTGGCAGTTGAGGCCGCCGTAGCCCCGGGCACACTCACAGACGTAGCGGTTGTTTCTTTCGTGGCAGGTGGCCCCATTGTGGCAAGGGTTGTGTTCGCATCTGCTCACCGGGGTGCTGCAGTTCTTCCCGTTGTATCCTGGAGGACAGGTGCAGGAATAGTCATTGATGCCATCCTGGCAGGTCCCTCCATTGACACAGGGGAAGGAGGCGCAGTCGTCCACGTTGTCATCGCAGTGTCTCCCAGTGAAGCCAGCCTGGCACTGGCAGATATAGGAGTTCCCCAGATCGACACACTGGGCTCCTGCAAGACAGGAAGGGGAACGAGCTGAGCGGTGGGAAGCCAGACACAATGGCCCCCCGCACTCACTGCTCTCGAGGCAAAAGGCACAACCAGCAGCTGAGGAAAGCTTTCTTTTTGAGAGGTTAGCTCAACCTTTGCCAAGTCTAATCCAACATAAAAAGCACATCTTTTTAAGAAAGATTTTTGTTAAGCAGATTTATTTTTCGTTCTCAATCCTATTCCTTTTTTAACATTTCACTCAGCTCAAACCAGAACGCTAGTCCACGTCAGGTTAACACCACATCTCATGTCACAGAGTTTGAGTGGCAATGAATAACGAGAACTACAGTACAGGAAGTCTTCACTAGTTTAATCAAAACAGGAAAATTACTGTTACCAGATTACAAGTAATAATGTTTAGCACTTGTGTGCTATTTGCATCCACAGAGCTCTAAGACTCTTTGTAAAGGATCTGAAAGTATAGTCTTCCACATTTTCATGCATGAAGCTTCAGACCAAGTTACTTGGCCACTGCCACCCCATCAGAAAATGCAATCTGCAGCAGTGGCCCAAGCCACACCATTGCTTTCTTAGTACAGATCCTCCTCCACCAAGTCAGCTATTGACATGACAAGGACTTTTTTACGAGAGGATGTAGTGATAGGGCAAGGCAGAATGGCTTTAAACTGAAAGAGAGCGGGTTTAGATAAAATACTATGAAAAAATTCTTTACTGGGAGGGAGCAAGTTGCCCAGAGAAGGGGTAGATGTTCCATCCCTGGCAGGGCTCAAGACCAGGTTGGATGGGGCTTTGAACAGCCTGGTCTAGTGAAAGGTGTCCTTGCCCATGGCAGGGGCTTGGAACTAGATGACCTTTAAGGTCCCTTCCAACTCATTCCATTCCACGACTCTATGACTGATCAGTATGCCTTGATCAGTGTGCCTTGTTATGAACTCCAGACCAGAAGCCAAAGTACGTCTATGGTCTCCTTCCAGAAGACCACTGTAGCGTGTTTGGCCTTACCATTAGCACAAGGGCTGGAACTGCAGTAATCAATTTTCTTTTCACAGTTGAACCCAGAATAACCCAGCGGGCAGCGGCAGCTGTAGCCCCCGTCAGGGTTGTCGGTGCAGCGCCCACCATTGAAGCACGGCCCATCAGCACAAGTCATCGCGCTCAGCTCACAGTTCTTCCCATAGAAGCCTGGGGGACAGGTACAGGAATAGCTGTTCTCGAGATCCTGGGGGGAAGAAATGAGAAACGATCAAAACATTTGTCTGAACTTGCCCAGAAATCCAAAAAGGGATTTTGAAAATTAGTAAAACTGACATTAACTCCTCCCTTGGAGTTTCAGATGACACAAACAACTTGAACTTACAGTGCAGCTTCCACCATTCTTGCAAGGGTTTGCGTCACATTCGTTGATTTCAATCTCACAGTTGGAGCCTGTATACCCAGGTCGGCACGAACAAGTGTAGCTCCCCTGACCAGTATTGGTGCATGTGGCACCATTCTTGCAGGGCTTGTGGTGGGTGCAGTAGTTCAGGTCTGTAAAAAAATATATTTTCTTTTTTTAAAGCGAGGCAGCCAAGATGCTTTCTACTTTACAAGGCTAGCATAGGGTGGGTGAGCTGAAAATAGTTGCCTACTTTCAGCAATTTAAAGCAGATGCTCAGGCAAGGACTGAGGACTCACCTTGGTTGCAGAAAAGGCCACCCCAGCCTTCCTGGCAGTTGCACTGCCACGGCTGCTGACAGGTACCATGAAGGCAGCCTGGGTATCGGATGCACTCATCACAGTATCGCCCCTGCCAGCCCACCCTGCATCTGAAAAAAAGTTGACAACAAAGTCTCATCAGATTTAGACTTCTCACAGCTGAAAACCCTATCACAAACACTGCAAGCACACTGATGCCAGGGATCAAGTTTCCTAAAAGCCCTCGGTGATCCTTCAAGTGAGAAAGTCACCAAGTCCAACCGTAGCATCAGCTTTCATCGGTCCGAGCTATTTCTTCCACTTCCTTAGATAGGATCATGGTTCCAGATAGTTAATTTGTTTACTTTAATAGCAAAGAGCCAAACCTTACACACAGCACTGTAAACCCCTTAGGATAATGTTAATGGCATTGATGTGTGGCTTATGGAATAATACTTTAATCTGGCATCAACCAGATATTTCAAATTTCCATCTAATATGAAGAAAGGCCTTTAAACCAACCCTTCAAATGCCCGATGGCTGATTTAACACCAGAGCATCAACACTGAAAGACAAAGAAGGAAGCAGGAAGGGAGTGGAAAACTTACTTGCATTCCCCAGGCTTGTCGCAAAAGCCGTGTTGCTCGTCACATCCAGGCAAACAAATCGCTGTAAACAAACCAAGCAGGGAAAGACATCAGCACTGGTGCCAAAACAACTCTCTTTTACAAGTCCGAGTCTGAGAGCACCTTGCAGGTGGGGAGCGAGTCCCTTTTACTAGGTTGGGGCAGTTAAACACGGCTGAATTAATCTCTGGAGCCTGCAGGAGTATTGATCTTGCCCCATAACTGGGCACTTTACTTATCACCAGGGATGAGCATTCTTCTTAATACAGTTGCGCACAAACAAAAGAGGACTCACAATTGCTCCCTTCCCCACAGCCCCTCACCCCCCCCCTTCCCTTCCCAGTGAGGGTCAGAAGTCCTTTTTTCCAATTCTATGCACACAGCTCCACCTCTTAATATCCCCCGAAAGTGTGTGTGCAGATAAGAGTGGACAGCTGGTGTGCAGGGTGCCAGTGCAAGACAGCTGCTCTATTGTCTATTCTCTCCCAGCAGCTGCCCCACTGCAACAATACCCCGGCCCCGGAGCCAATGGGGCCGGCGGCCGGCGGCCGGGCAGCCTATCCCTGCCCACAGCTAATCTATGGCACGCGCGTGATTTCGCTGCAAAAAAAACTTTTTTTTTTTTTTCCTTATTCAAATAAATAAGTCTAAAGTTCTTCCTCCCTCCTTCCCCACCCCCCCCCCCCCGCCCCCTCCGCCGTGCTCCGAAAAGGGGCGGGCGGGTGGGTGCAGCCCTGGTAAAAGAGGTAAGCGGGCCAGCGGGAGGGAGGATGAGAGAAGGGGAAAAAAGGACTTCTGCTCATTACTTCGCCTGGTTATGGAACTCATTAAGCAGGCACTGCAAAGTTTTAATTCAACAAAGCCGGCCGGAGACAATGGCATGAGAGGGGAAGGAGGGGGGAAGAAAAAGAAAGAAAGAATCAGCGCTGATAATCAGATCGCCTCCAAGTTGGAAAGAATGGAGCTGGGGGCAAGGCAACGGGAAGCAATCTGCAACTGGCAGCTCCACTCACTAACGGCAAAACATTCTTTTTGCATGCACACATAAACACATCTCCCCTGCCTAGTAGGTTTGTGTCAGTGTTGTAAGCTGGTTTGGTTTGTTTTGTTTTTTTTTTTTCCTGAGAGGGAAAACACAGCAAAGAACGTACGCAATGAGTCAAGAAAGATGGACAGCCTTCTGCTTCGCTGTGGGAATAGCAGCGATGTGCAGGCATTCAAAAGTGCTGACAGCCCCAAAAGAGCTCATTATCAAAATGCTTCCTTTCCCCCCCACCCTTGACACAACTGGGCTAGGCACTTTTGATCATAGGAAAGGTTGTAGCTCTTTTTAAAACATTATCAAAGAAAAGACGAGCCCCTTTGCCTGCTGTTTATTGTGCAACATCGTACCACGAGCTGCTAAAAGCATCCTAGCAGTCACTAACAGTGTGAATAATCAATCAGGAACGGTTTGATTGCAGCTCAGCTGAGACCACAGTGTAGGTGGGTTTAAAGAGAAACAAAAACACAAGGAGAAGAAAGCTGAGAGGCTGCTTTACAGCCTGGAACTGTTTTCTTCCTGCCTGCCTGGTGGCCCTTTGATGACTGCAGAGCAGCACTGGCCCAGTACGTCATCTGCCAGCATATTTCAGATCCGTGTATACACACAAACAGAGAATGCCATCACACGCTGCAGCGGGGGCTCTGTGTGCACGTTTGGGTGTACACCGCTGTGGATCTACAAAGGGCGGAATCTCGTACAACCGGAAAGTATCTGACATCCTGGACTATCCTGTCTGTGATCTGCTTACTGTCACAGCTTTTCCTGCTGTATTAATACACCACATTCCTCAAAAACTTCAAGCTCTGGGGTATGTTTCATGTCCCTCACTACTTTTTTTTGTACCAATTATCATGGCAATGGCACAGAAGAGAGATGAGGAACAAGCTGAACATTTTTGTGGCCCCATGCGCAGCAATTTCTGTTAGCAGCAGTATGTGAGTACCCCAAAAGAGAAATGCACAGTCTAGAAGCCAGAGAGAATGTCTCGGACTTCCCGATACTTTTCTTAATACAAGGTTGCAGAGGATCAGACCGTAGCAAGCCTACTCATAAGCCACATGGATGTTGCCAAAGCCTAGCTCCCTCCCCTGAAGCTATGTACCCTGTAGGTGATAATATCAAAGTTGTGTGGTCAGAGGGTGGATAGGTGTAAAAAATAGTCCTGATATGTTTTAATAAATCCTCAAGCAGCTGCTGAACATTTTGCTACCAGACTAAATGGTCTAAAGCAAATGAGCAAGAGTGTAGTGCTGGCATTGACATTTTGTTGGCTTGAGAGGGGGCTGTCTGCATTAACTCTCTGCGGCAACTCTGAGGATCTCCCGTCCCTCACACTGGTAAAGCTTGAGCACAGAACCAGACATCCACCCACCATTGCTTGGCTCTCCCTCCCCATGGGGCCTGATGTCAGAGAAACACCTCTCTGCCAACGCCAAGAGCTTAGGAGACACTGCTGCAAGGGGCACCCAAGGAGACAAGGAGGTGGATACTCACGCTCCGTGCAGTACTGGCCTTTCCAGCCCGGGTTGCAGACTTTCTCTCCACGCTCTCCACAGGTGAAGTGACCAAAGGCATCGTCCCGGGGGCGGCAGAAGACAGAGCAGCCTTCTCCGTAGTAGTGCTCGTCGCACACGAAGCGATAGGAGTACTTGAGGTCAGTGCGGCCGCTGCTGTGCAGGTCCTGGGACCACTCTTCACCCACTGCCAAGTGTCTCTGGGTGGCCAGGCGGCTGATGAGGCGCTCAGGGTTTTCTGTGTGAAAGTGGAGAGGAGAGTGGTTAGAGAGCCCAAAGCAGGCCGGGCATGGTGGGGTCTCTGGTCTCCAGTGGGAGGGGAACTGCAGAGGTAGGGTGAGATGGCTGCATGCCAACAGGTTGGCCTCTCTTGCCACAGGTCTACTGTGGAGGAGAGTGTGCTACACGCTGCAGAGAAAGGGGCCAAATAGGGCTGCAGGGCTGGGATTATTGTGGGGAAAAGCGTCTTTCAGGACACTTACCAGTGGTGAGGTCATCAGGTGAGTCCGTATGCAGAGCTTCAATGATGAGCGAGAAGGTGCCCTGTGGAAAGAAGGAGCAGAGACAACCCACCAGGAGAGCGTGAGAGCAGGTAGGCACAAGGGGCAGCGCCACCAGTCCCCTCAGTCGTTGTCCCCCTCCCCTCTTGACGCTTCAAGGGGATTGGCGGCCTCTTGGAATAGCACGGGGTGGGTCGCGATGGGTATGTGCCGCCCCTTCCAGCATCGCCCCCCACTTACGGGCCAGGTGAAGCCGAAGGGGAAGCGGATGGGATTGCTGAAGGCGGGGTCGGCGCCGCCCGCGCCGTCGGGGACGCTGAAGGAGTTGGCGCCGAGGACGGGGGTGATGGCGCTGCCGTAGGTGCAGGGCGGCTCGGGGGACACGCTGGCCTGGTAGTGCTTGAGGCAGACTCGGAAGAAGGTCTTGCAGTCGCACTGCTGGAGCCCGCCGGCGCCGGGGCCGCCCCCGCGGCAGCAGTTGCGGTTGCTGAGCAGCCCCTTCTTATTGACAAACTCCTGCAGCTTCAGCTCGAAGACCCCGGAGGAGCCGACCTGCGGGGCGAGGACAGCGGCCGTCAGGCACCGAGCAGCCCGCTCCCCTGCCCCACCGCGGCCCCGGCGGCACCGGCACCCTCTCCCCGCTCCTCGCGGCTGCAACAGGCAGCGACAGTCCCTGGCATCCCCCGCGGGACTCCTCGGTGCGGGGACCCCCCGGGGCAGGCATTCCTGTCCCCCACCCCGCGGGCACTTACCTGGCAGCGGCTCAGCAGCACCGAGAGGACGGCGAGCGTCAGCAGGAACCGACCTCCCATTTTGGAGGTGCAGCTCTGGTGCCCTCGATTTCCTCCCCCTTATCTTCTCGTCAGAGGGAAAAGGGGAAAGTGTCTCTCGGGGTAAGGGAAAAAACACAGCGGCCAAAGCCGCTCGTCCCAGCAGAGCTGGAAGAGTTAATGTCACGGTCTCCTTCTTTCAGGAGTGTCTCTGACTTTTTTTCCCCTTTGTCGATACCTCTAGATGTAGCCTGTCGGCAACTGACAGCTCTTTCGGATGGCAAAAGAAAAAGAGAGGAAAAAAGGACGGGAAAAAAGGGGAAAAAAAAAAAAAAAAAGTTAAGATTTATCTGTTAAACTCTTTTTCTTTCGCAATCCACGATGCTCTCCCTTTTCTCCAGGAAGAAAAAAATAAAAATAATAAAATAAAAAGCAACTTAATTCCCAACAGAGGCAGAGAAAAGGCTTCCCAAGGAAGATTAAAAATTGGCGATCTGGAAATCCCTGCAGAGGCAGCGGCGGAGGCAGCGGCGATAATTCCCGGGGCGGTGCGATTCGGGAGCGGCTCTGCGCGGCTGCGCTCGCCGTGCGCACGTCGGGGCTGGTGGGTGTCAAACAGCAGCGGTGGCGGGCAGGTCACGTCGGAGCCTTGATCCCCTTTTTTATTTTTTTTTTTCATTTCCTTATTTTTTTTTTTTTTTTTTTTTTTTTCAGAGGAAGCGAAGCTCTCTTTCCTTGTTGTGAGTTTACTTTTGTTTTTAGAGGAATCCCAGCCAACAAAAATAAGCTCGTGTCTCAACAGCAGCGAACAGAGCGTGTCCGGGTGTGCTCCTACGGGGGAGGGGGCGCCTGCTCCGCTCCGCTCCGTGCCGCAGCTCGGCTCGGCTCGGCGGCTCTCTCCGAGGGTGAAGCACTAAGGATCTGCCTCTCCTTGGGCGCCTGCCGCCCTTATATCCCGCCGGCCGACTGCATGCCTAATGAGATGCAAATGAGCAGCCCCCCAATCTGGCTAGAGCTGTCACAAAGGAGCCACTTTTCCAAACCCTCCTCTCAATGGATCGCCAAATGGTCAGTGAGCTGTAAAATGTGCAACCCTCCTCCCCCTCCCCTTCGCGCTCACAAAACGTGTTCATTTACATTCCTGCAAATTTGGTAACCGCAAGAATCCCCCTTCTGCTCCCGGGAGAGGGCAACACCCCCTCTGCACCGGGGAGAGGCAGTGCAACACGCTCCGGCCAGAGAGCAGCCCCGGGGACGGCGGGCTGTAATTGCCTCTCGGAACGTGCAGAGCAGCTGCCGTGACCCCAAAAAGTGACTCGGTGATCGTGACTACTCCAAGGGGCATCTCCGGCGTTAAAGGGACGAGGGAGGTGGGAGCCAGCGAGCCACAACGAGGGGAGTCCCATCCCATGAAATTCATGCTGCATTCACCCTGGCACAACCGGGGTAATTGGGGAGGGGGACAGCGAACGTGGACGAAGTGACCCGGGGCTCGCTCTTCCCTTGGCTCCGCTCACGGAGCGCATCCCGCCGGCGGAGGCACGGGGGATCCCCGGGGGTCCGGCGACCACGGAGGACGCGGGCGGGTTGGCGGCGGGGACTCGGGGAGGGGACCCGTTCGCGGGGCTCCGCGGGTCCCGTCCCCGCCACCACCGCTGCCGGAGAGAGCCCCTCGCTGCTCCCGGGTCCCGCACCCCTCTGATTATTATCATCATCACCAGCAACCTCTCCCTCTCTCTCCGTCTCTCTCTCTCTCTCCCTCCCTCTTTTTTCGTCCTTCAGCTTAGTAAAAAGTGAGTTTGGTGTGTGTCGTTCGCGTGGCTGTCATTAAGGCCGTTTGTTATTGTGTGAGGGCTGAATCAGTTAGCTCTTTGTGCTCTCAGCTGTATGGTAATGTAGACAGCACCTGCTCCCTGCACAATGCGAGGGAGAGAAAGAGCTCCCCTCGGCGCACGCTACTGCCTCTACAACAATGTCCGCACATTTTTTAAAGAAATCCCTTCCAGCACTTCCCCCCTCCGCAACACACATACACACTCTCACATACACACACGCGCGCACAAAACAAACTAGCCCAAATTTACACCAGTCGTCACCTTTATATATATATATATATATATATATATATTTTTAACATATCCATCAGACAGTACAACTTTTGTTTTGACCTTTAAAACACGGAAAGCAGTTTACTGGTGCGGTGAAAAAGGGATAGAGACTATTACCATTTGAGCAGACTCTTAATGATGGATGGAAGCAGGGGATAAAAGTTGGAGGGCGACTCTGGCATGTCACCCGAAGCAGGGTTTTCCACTTTGTTTAGGCCCTCTGTTTAAACACCTTTGGTAGGCGCAGGCGGATTCATTAGGATGCAAGGTGTAACTGTCTCTGTAAATGTCATTTTAATTGTAACAGATCATTTCAGCACAGATTAAGCTTGTGTGCGAAAGGAGAGGATTTGGCTACAATAACCTCACTGTAGGTATGCCGTGCTAAAAGCCTTATTATGGAGACTTTATTGGGTTGAAACGTGCATTTGCATGGCAAAATGTGACTTCCATTGAAGCACATGTCTTGATCACAAATTATCTTACAATGCGCTAGGAAAAAAGGAAAAAATCTTAAAGACTTCTTAAAGTAAAAGCATTGAGTAATACCAATTAAAAGAAAATCACTAATGAGTTCATTCAGCCCAGCTCTTCTTGACTGTTCCAGGACTGTAGCTGCCCACATTCATTTACCAGGGGTTTGTGGCACCTACCCCAAACCCAGGCCACCTACCCCAATCCCTGGTACAAACATCCAGATCTTTGCAACATTTTGCCACTCAACGTGTGTCCTTTACATCTAAATGTAGTCGAACGAGCCATCTACATCCAGGTGCTCTTCCTCTCCCCTCTCGCCGCCCCTCGAGGCATAACCAAAAGTTTAAAATGTACAGGAATGTTTCGGATTGATTTTTTTTTTTCTTTTTTTTTTTTTTTTTCTTTTTTCCCGGAGTTGTGTCTGGGCAGAGAGGGGACCAGCGATCCCGCAGGCACCGTGCGCGGATGCAGAGAAGGCGGCCCGGGAGGGAGCGGAGGGGAGCGGGCGGCGGATCCCCGGAGGCCCGGCCGCCCGCCCCCGCCGTGCCCAGCCTCAGCAGCGGGGAGCGGGGGGGCGCATCCCGCAGCAGCGCCGCTTTTCACTGCACATTACTTTTGCCACCTAGCGTCAACATCTTTTCAAGTGGCTTGTCGCTGCTTCGCAAACTTTGCTGCGGCGTTATTCCCGGGGGAAAAAAAAAAAAAAAAAAGAGAGAGGAGAAAAACATCACTTCGTATGAGGTTTACTGGGGGGGGAGGGGGGGGGCGGGGATGAGCGGCAATATCTGTCTTGAAATTTGGGTGGTGGCCCGTCGGTGGAGGAGAGAAGTGATATATCAACGCGGATCTTTTAATCTACGAGAGATAGAAAGTTGGTCCATTAGCATCCCCTCGCTTAAAAAACTGGAAATAAAAAGTTACACGCGCGAGGGCTTTAACCTAGCGATAGGAAAAAAATAATCCGAAAAAAACTTGCCCCCAAATCCTTAACAACCCCCCTTCGGTACCGGGTATTTGTTAAATTGACGTGGCACAGATTTCTCGATTACCGCTGCTGAGCGTGACTGAAAGGCGCCGTGAGAGCCGGCAGGATCCTGCCCACGGCGCTCATTCTTCTCTGGCTTAATTTATGCCACGCGATTCTGTATTGGGGAAATCAAGCAGAAAGCTCCTTTTTCTGCTTTTTTCCCCCCTCTCCCTCTCTCTTTCAGATGCTGGACTAACGGGGAGACTGTTTAACTTAAGTGTTTCTATAGGAGGCTGTTGTAGTTTAACTCCTGCCCACCAGTAGCTGAGGCGAACAAAGGAGGGACTCGAGGTCTAACTATTCATCCATTCTCTGCACTTTAATTTTCATTGATTTCGAAGACAAGGGGAGCCCTTAGGGATTCTCGCTGAAGGGGGATGACACGCCTTTAGACGCGATCAGCCCCCCAGCCAGCCATCTGCTCCCAACCAAATGGCGCTTTTTCGCTCCCAACCGCGTGTCTCCGCACCGCGCTCGCCCGCCGCCCCCCGCCGCCCCCCGCCGCCCCCGCGCTCTTCGCCGTGCCCGCGCACCGCCACCGGCCCCCGCTGCCCGTCCCGTCCCGTCCCGTCCCGTCCCGTCCCGTCCCGTCCCGTCCCGCCCGACGCCCTAGCCGGCCGCGCCCGCCCCGCCAGGGTGAGCCGGCCGCGGGACCCCCGGGGACGGGAGCGGGGCCCGGGGCCCTGCCAGGGCGCGGTGACCCCGCACGGCCGGGACGCGGCGGGACCGGCCCCGCCTGCCAGCGGCTCGCTGGGGCTGGTGGGGTATTGTGTTCTCCCTCCCTGCCCCTAATTGATACCCTTCCCGCAACGCCAGCCCCCCCTCTCCTGCTCCGGCGAGTATTTACGGTCGCGCCGCGCACCAGCGCGGCCAGAGCTCCCCATCAGCCGCAGCTTTTATCTCTAAGCGAGCCAGATTATGGGAAAAGTCACTTAAAAAGGGGGGGGAGGGATGGGGGGGGAGGAATATGTGCGTGTGTTAATTAGGGCGACGCGCTGCCATCTCTGGCGTGCAACCCTGATTTTTCCCGGGACGGAGGGCTCCGGGCATATGGTGAACGGTGCGTCGGCGGAGGGACGTGTACGTGTGGAGCTATGTGTAGCCGAGTGTGCATAATATTTTAATTAGGTCTGTAGTCCCTACGGAGGTATGTGTGCGTAGCTGCCCCTCCGCCGCACGCCCCCTTCACCTGTTCCGCCGGGCCGAGCCGGGCCGCCGGGAGGGGATGGGAAGCGGGGAGAGGGCAGGCAGGGTGCCGTCGGGCCAGGGCTCTGGCTCCCCCGCTGGCCCCAGGCTCGGAGGCGTGAGCGGGGTGCTGGCGCTGCCCCGGGCCCCGCCGCCGGGCGCCCCGCTCCCAGGCGGGTGCGTGACGGGCGCGGAGGGGCCGCGGTGCCGGAGGGGCGCTCCGCCGCCCTTGCCGTGTGCGGGGAGGAGGATTAAGAAGTTTAGCGTGTAGGTTAGCCCAAAGTTGCAAAGGCATGTGCTGATTAGAATAAGAAAGGGCAGTCGCGTGGCTCAGCTGGCACACAGCGAGGCCAGATGATAGATAAGCAGCTCCGGGTCTTCCCTTCCCCCCAGCCCCCTTTTTGAAATCGCAAATCATCTGCTCCGGCCCTATCCTAGCCCCTCATTTTCATTACAATAGTTGTGTGCTTACCTGTGATCCTGGGACGGGGCATTCCTTTGTCTCCCGAGGAGATTACCGCAGCCAGCTGCTCTCCAACCCTTCCCTGGGCAAATCCCGAAGTGGCCCCTATATGTGTTTTACTGATTGCATGCGAGGAGAAAGCCAGATACCCCCGCCCCCCGCCCCGGCCCCGTTTCCCGGCGCTACTTGTTTGTTTGGGTTTGCTCCCTGGCTCGCTTCCGACGGGATTTTGCTTGTGGGAGGCTAAGAGGGATAAAATTGGTCACTCGTGTGCATGAGCTGTCATTGCTCCCAAAGTCGGAAGGGTGAAGGGCCGCTTGCCTCCGCCCCGGGGGACAGAACCGCGGAACCCCCCAGGGAACAACGAGACAAAAGGGGTTCGGGGAAAGAGGGTCTCCCCCCACCCTGCCCTCTCTCACCCCTCGGGTTCTCCCTGCTCTGCGACATAACCTTTCCCAAAAGTTCCCGTGGGTGCCCTGAGCTGGGCAGGTTCCATTCCTTTTCCTGGCCCCTGCTCTGGGGCAGGCAGGTTCAACTTGCATGCCCCTCTCGGGAGCACCCCGGCCTTGCATCTTTACCCACCTTTAAATTCAAGGATACTCAAGATCTTCACTATACCAGAAGACACAGACCACATTTGAACTAAAAAAAACCTTCTGAAGTGCCTTACCACATGAAATATCCCTTGATCCTGATATTTATCCAGCACCTCAGTACCCGATTTGCCCTGTCAAGCAAACCCCATGCAGTGCTGAGGCCTGGCTTGTCTTGGCAGGAGTGTCACAGAGAGGGAGGGTGAGCGATAGGACTCAGATCATGTACAGGTGATAAAAAATGATGGCACTCCTCAAAAAATGTCCTGCATTGCATCTGTGAGATTTTGCTGGATGGCTGGAAAGATCCCCTTCTGCTACCAACTTCGGCAGCAATATTCATTGCCTCCACCAGTTCTTGTAGGAAAACTCCTTTTGCCCAGCATTATTAATTGCAATCTTAAGCCAGAACTCTAAACAGTAGCTGCAAACTACCACTCCAGCACAGGTCGCTCTCTGGAGCCCTGTGACAGCACAGAGTGCTGCTGTAATGCGCTGCATTCCATGCATTAAAGGTTTTTGTGTTCCCCCTCCTTTGCACAGTGTGTGCATCTTGTGCACTGTATGTTGGTTGCAGCGCAAAACTTGCCGCTAATAAACTCCGGGGGAGGAGAGGGGGGCAGCAGTTTGATTGTATGGTTCCAGAGCTTTCCAAGCCACTTCCAATTTGTGCAGTTTTTATTTCTTCTTGCATCTCTCCACATTCAGTGTAGGCAGAGGGTGGGAGAAGGTGGGGGCAAAAACTCCTCCGCAGAAGGTGATTATGAGAAAGAGGATGGGTTATGGATGGGGCGGGCCTGAGCTTTTGGAAATGCTCTCCCCTTTTCTGAGAGCATCTGCCCGGAGACGAACAGATGTGGGCACCTGCGGTGACAGGCCACATATGCTCCATCCTATTCACAGGCATTCAGACACCGCTACAATGGTGAGGCTTTGTGTTCTCGGAGTCACCAAATATATTAATCTGCGCTCCCCAGAGCACCGCTCTCTTTAATTTTTCACCGGCAATAACATCTGATCTAATCTTCCCATGGGCTCCCCCGTGTCCCTCTTCCCCCTCCCGGAAAGATGTGAAGTTATTCACGTCCCCACCTGTTGCAGGCGGGCTGCGGGCGGGTCTCGCTCCCGGCCCGCGCGCAGGGCGTTATCCCGGGATGTGGGCCCGGGGAAAACGGGAGCTCCCCTCCGCTGCCAATCGCCGGGCACGAAAAGCGAACCCGCTACCCGCCCCCTGCCCAAGGTCGCGCTGCGGGGGGGGGGAACACAAATCTCCCGAGTGCGACTCGGGGTCGGGGGGAGCAGGTTTGAAGCGATTTCGGTGCGCGACGCTTTCATGCCCCCGTCCCTCCGTGCCGGCCGGGTTTGTTCGGGGGCACAAAGGCCCCTCCGGCCCCACTGTGGCCGTACAAAGCCGAGGGACCGCAGCCCGCGGGCGGGGCGGCCCCACGGCCCCACGGCCCCACGGCCCCACGGCCCCACGGCCCCACGGCCCCACGGCCCCACGGCCCCACGGCCCCACGGCCCCACGGCCCCACGGCCCCACGGCCCTGCCCCGCCACCCGGCGCAGGCGCAGTCCCGCCCCGCGGGAAGCGGAAGCGGCGCTCGGGTCAGTGCTGCGCGGTGGGGCTGGGCGGTGGGGCTGGGCGGTGGGGCCGGGGATCCCCGGGGCCGGGCGAGGCCGGGGAGGGCCGGCCGCAGCCCCCGTGTGCGCGGGCAGCGCGGGCAGCGCGGCCCGGCCCGGCCCGGCCGGGAGCCTCACGAACCTGGGGGCGGGGGGCTCGGCCCTGCCGGCGCTGCGCGGTCCCGAAAGGCCCCTTTCAAACCAAACTGTTATTAAAGAGAGTGGTGTTCAGAACTCTGGCTTTAACTGATAGCTTTTGAGGATGCTTTTCAAAAGCTGTCTGTTCACAATACTTTGTAAATTCGCTTTCTTTTTTTTCCCTTTTGAATACTGTAAACGTGTATTTCTTAATTACGCCACACACACACACCCCCCCCCCCCCCCCCCACTATCCTTGTTTTTCTAGTATTGTGTACTTTTCTATATGCTATTAAACTGAAATCCCCCTCACTGGAGGTAGTCAAGAACTGTCCAAATGCAATCCTGTACCTTGTACTCTAGGGTGACCCTGCTGGAGCAGGGAGGTTGGACCTTGTGGTTCCTCCCAGCGTTACTCATTCAGTGATTTAGTGGATTTTGTTTGGTCGTATTTATGACAATCTTTTGATATTTATGTTTTTCACTAATACAAAAAATAGAAGTGGAAGGGAGAGCTAATGAATACTTGTGTTCGGTTTGCTGAGGGGAAATAAACTGTTTCAAATTGTTAAAAGACAGGATATGGCAATGATCTATCAGCAAAAACAGAAAAATAACAGTTCTGTTTCCAAACAGCTTTTTTTATTACTGTAGAATTTCATTGTTTCTCAGTATTGCATCTTAGAATGCTGTCTTTATTTTTCTTCTTTCAGACTGCTGTGAGTTTCAGAGATCAGCCATGGGTGTTAGAGGCTTGCAGGGATTTGTGGCAAGAGTTTGCCCTGATGCGTGCCAAACGGTAGATCTGAGGGAAATGGCAGAAAAGCATCGCATTGATCATCCAGGTTCCCCGCCTGTTATCGTAGTAGATGCTATGAGTTGCGTTAGACGCTGGTACACACCAGAATACTGGGTGTGCGGTGGCCAGTGGCGCGAGTACCTTACCGTTTTACAGGATTTTATCAATGCTTTTATGGCAGCCGGTATCAAGTTGGTGTTTTACTTCGACGGGGTGGTAGAAGAGAAAAAGAGAGATGAGTGGATCAAGCGGAGGATGAAGAATACTTGGGAAATAACCAAACTATTTTGGTTT
Source organism: Hirundo rustica (assembly GCF_015227805.2). Lineage (NCBI taxonomy): Eukaryota > Metazoa > Chordata > Aves > Passeriformes > Hirundinidae > Hirundo > Hirundo rustica. Next base: position 42,785,030 of record NC_053452.1, read on the forward strand.
ATCAAGACTGAAAGGAAACAGCCAGGGAAGGAAATGTTTGTTCTTCCTTCAGCTCTGCCTACTTTTACACGTTATGCCCTGAAATCACTTGGTCAAAAAACAGTCTGCACATTGCAAGAGGCAGACTTTGAGGTGGCTGCATATGGTTTGCAGCACAACTGTATAGGAATTCTGGGGCAAGATAGTGACTACCTCATCTATAATACATGTCCCTACTTTTCCATTGAGAACCTCCATTTGGACAGACTGGTCACTGTTATGTACTCTCGAGAAGTTCTTTGCCGTGTGCTGGGTATTAGTTTGACACACCTTCCTCTCTTTGCATGCTTGCTTGGCAATGATATTGTTCCAGAAAGCATGTTGGAAGGCTTTTGGCACAAATGTTTGACCACCAGTCCCTGCAGGAATAACAGCTACAACAGAAGAGCAAACATACTGCTATCTGTAGCGAATTACATCTCAAAAATTCCGTGCTCGTACAGCGGCCTGAAACACTTGGAAGAGATTCTGCCTCTGGGATCAGACAAGACGTTGCTTTGCAGAGGAGTGAACTCCTATCTCTTGCCTGGGCAGCAGTCTCCATGGATTCCTCCCGATGTAACGAACTGTCAAATGTTAGCCCTTCAACAACAATCAGCACTCTGTCAAGATAAAGAAATCTTTCAGGTAACTTATTTTTAAAAGCTTAGTTACCACTTGATTGCCATGACTAGTTAGTGAAAGTTAGTAATGAGTACATCAATCCTATTGATTTAAGTCTGCTTGTGCAAAAATCTTTTGTCTGTTAAATAGAGCCCCAGTTAGGACTATTGCATGCATTAATATGAGCACAGATGCAGCACCTTTAATAAAAAGAAGTTTCACTCTGAAGTGTCAAGTAGGTCAAATAGTGGGGAGCAGCTCCTGTGCAGGCCAGCAGCTGGGCACAGAAATGCACTTCCCATGTATTATATGATTTCCCATGTTTATATGATTTGCATATTGACTGTGTTTTTACTTTGAGAACCCACAGGTCAGCCATAAGCTGGTCAGTGATCTGCTTGGCTGTGTCTCACAGTGGAGGTATCAAAGGTAGCTGTGCTAAGAATGCAGAAGTTGAGATTGCTCATGGTGGAGACGTGGAAACTCCTACAGAATCACGTCATAGGGTCATAGAATGGTTGGGGTTGGGACCTTAAAGATCACCTAGTTCAAACCCCTGCCCTGAGCAGGGAGACTTCCACTAGACCAGGTCACTCAGACCGCCATCCAACCTGGCCTTGAATACTTCCAGGGGTGATCCAACTTCTCTCTTGTCAACTTGGGCCAGTGCCTCACCACCTTCAGAGCAAAGGGCTTCTTCCTAATATCTCATCTAAACCTACTTTCTGTCAGTTTAAATACATTTCCCCTCATCCTGTCACTGCACACCCTTGTGAAAAGTCCCTCTCCAGATCTTTTGTAGCCCCCTTTAGGCTGCTCTGAGATGTCTCCAGAGCCTTCTCTTCTCCAGTTGTACAACTCCAGCTCTCCCAGCCTCATAGCAGAGGTGCTCCAGCCCTCTGATCACCTTTGCAGCCTGCTGGACTGACTCCAACAGGTCTAAGTCCTTCCTGTTCTGGGGACATCAGAGCTGGACGCAGCGCTCCAGGTAGGGTCTCACCAGGGCAGAGCAGAGAGGGAGAATCCCCTCCCTTGCCCTGCTGGTCACGCTGCTTTGGACGCAGCCCAGGGTTCAGTTGGCTTTCTGGCTATGAGCACACGTTGCTGGTCAAGCTCATCGGTCAAGCTGCATATTCAGCAACACCCTAAAGCCCTTCTTAGCGCTGCTCTCAAGCCGTTCTCCAGCCTGCCTGTATTTGTGGTCGGGGTTGAAGTGGCCCAAGTGCAGGACCTTGTACTTGGCCCTGTTGACATTGCCGAGGTTTGCACAGGCCCACCTCTCAAACCTGTCCAGATTCCTCTGGGTGTATCCTTTCCCTGCTGCATGTCAATGGCACCGCACAGCCTGGTGTCACCAGCAGACTCGCCGAGGGAGCACTCAGTCCCACGGCCCGTGCTCCTGGCAAAGATGATAAACGGTGCTGGTCCCACTACCGACCCTGAGGGCACCGCTTCTCACTGGCCTCCCCTTGCACGTCGAGCCGTTGACCACAACTCTTTTGGTGCAACCATCCAAGCAGTTCCTCATCTACTAAGGGGTCCATCTGTGAAATCCATGCCTCTCCAGGGACAAGGATGTTGTGCAGGACAGTGTCAAATGCAGTAAGTCTGCATTTTATCATTTTCGGTTCAGGTTAAATTGCCCTTGTTTTCATTGTCCCTGAATGACCCAAAAGCACTTCAATGGGTTTATAAATTCCCAGAGGGCAGGGGTGTAGTAGCAAGTTTTCGTTATGGCGTCCCACAGGGATACGGATGCACCAGTATTGGGGTGAGATATGGTATGTCAGATTGAGTCACTCTGGGAAATTGGATATATTATCTTAGCGTGGTGTACCTGGCTAATAGAAAATGTGCTACCTTGCATGAGAGTTTATGGAATAGTAGTAGGTCTAGAGTACAGTTCTGTAAATTCATGGCAATTAAGATAACATATTGAGATTTTTTTAAAAAATCTGTACAAGGAAGTGTATTTTAGATCCTATATTAGCCATCTGTTACTCCCTGTTTTATTAGGTCCTTATAGACTTCAAACACAGAACTTTTTCTTCTTTTTCTTGCTTATCTTGAGCATTTTCTTTAAAACTATTTTTGTGTTTCCTCATATTACTCCAAAGTAGTAATATAATATACATTTTCCTTTCTAAAAAGACTATAAAACATTTTATAACTACGTCGTAACCTATGCAATGCTCACTTCAGCTAAACTGTAGATATATTTGGGCTTTTATATTAATCACACATAGATATATATCACTTTTGACTGTTGTAGTTAAATAGAAGATATTTTAAAAAATCAGCAGCCATACATCATAATAAGGTGTTGAAAAATACTCTTTCTGCTTGAAGTGCAAGGAAAAAATAGCCAGAATGCAATTATCTAGGTTGGATTATGGCCAGGAAAATAGTGGCAATATCTTTATTCCTTAAGAGAATGTACCATGTGGTCTTTATGACAAATGGTCATTATTTCTTGGCTTGGTCTTTAATTTGAAGGGTTGAAGTTCTGAAGCACCATGCCGAGCTACTGCTCTATTAAAACAAAAATGTTTAGAAACTCTGTTGAAGAATGCCTCACTGTTGCTGCATGAATCCTACATGAAGCCAGTCCCTGGGCCAGGGAAATTACAGCCAAAATGTTAGACATGTTAACTTTTCTTTTGTTTTTGTTACAAGTGTTCAAATATTTGTATGTGTAATGTGTGTGCTTTGCTTCATATTTTGAAACCCATATGTAGTTCTGCTTATCTTGCACGTTGTCTGAACTGCACATAAATGGCAGACAAAACTCAATTCCAACCATGAGGGCATAGCCTCATGTTGCTGTTTCTCTCAGAAGAGCGTAACTTTCTAGCTGGTTGTAAGTATGAATCAGAAATATTTTTTGAAGATACAGACATTGAATGCAGTAATACTTTTGAAATCAGCATGTATTTTTTTCAGTACATAAAGATGTGTAGATTATTGGCAAATTGCAGCAAACTAGCGTTGGTGGTGATCTCATATCTGTTGCTGGTTTCTGTGAAATAGTTCAGTGCTTGATTAAAATCATTCTTAGAAATACTTGATGCTCTGTTTTTATTGTGTACAAAACTATACTTGGGGGATTACATTGTTTACACACATTAGGAGTACTGAAGCATTTCTTGCAGGGAAGCCTTTATTGTGTAAGTGCTCTGTTGACTGGCACTGTACACAGAAAGTATGACATTTCAGTTTGATCAGTAGTGACCTAGAGAATGACTGCAGCTTTGACCTGCTGAGTTGCCATGTTTGCAGATACTGGAATTCTGCAGAAATGGTGAATTTGTTTCTGGCCAGTGGTCCAGTAACTCCCGGTGAAAGCATCTGTGGCGGCTGTGGTGGGTGGCACAACCCAAACAGTACAGATAGCGCAACACGTGCAGGGAATGCAGAGCAGAGAAACGTCCGTGCCTGCTCACCATATGGCACGGGTCCTGGAGAATGTATTAGTGGCACCCCATGGAAGTATTCACTCTGCTCAGCTGTTCAAAGACCCCCAGAGTTTTGGTCTGGAGTTGTGAAGTAGAAAGTCTGTCTGGCTGTGCCTTTGGCCTATCCAGATTGCCAGTGTTACTGGCTGGAATTCTGTGCTGCCTGAGAGCATCTTTGTTGCTTTCTCACCTAGGCTGTTCCAGGCCAGCAGATCCTGCTGGTACTGAGGCTGCTTGTAGCCAGCTGCTGTAGCCAGATGTATCTGCATCCACTGCATGGTTAGTGTGCAGCCTGGGTGATGCTGTTAATTCTGCTTTTCAGCATCGTGCCTGCAGACCTGGTATTCCTCACTAGAGTAAATGGCATTTCTTTTGACAGCGGAGAGCTATTGCAAAGTAAAAGTGTGGTGAAGTTAAGTATTCTAATTTTACCAGAATGTAAACTACGCCAAGTCAGGTTGGGAAAGAAATACAGCTGTCTTAAATAGTTCATCCTGCAATAAAATTAAAAGTTTTCATTTTGTCGTGCCTTCACTCACTGTTTAAGGAAAGAAGATATATTTTCAGGTGACCGAAGGAGGGCAGCTATGCTAGAATTCAGAATTAATTTTAAGAATTATCACTTTCTAGAAAATTGTTATTCAAGCTCCCAAGTTTTAGGAATTAAAGGAGGGGCTAAGAAAGGCAATGATGGTTTTCCTGGGGATTCCTGTCCACAAAAAGGTGGATGTCTGAAAATATACTATACTGGTGTAATTTGAAAAAGCACTTGTTCCCTCCCTGGCTATTCCCTCCATTCCTACTGATAGGGAAATATCTATTTCCTCAAACAGTGAATACATTTTGTTATTTTTTGATTCTTCTTAATTTTGGAGATAATGCCTTCTTCCTTCTTTGAACAGTTAGCTAAAGAGCAGCATATCCAATCTGAAAATTATTTGATCTTCAATATCCTGAGTCATGGAGAGATTGACTGCAGCAACTCCTTGGAAGATGACTTTGATACAGACATTCCTGGACAGGCGCTTATCTACCGCCCTGTTCGTCAGCATGTTTATTCTATCTTGTTGGAATCTGAAAAAGGTAAGGATTAAACTACTAACATCATTATTTAACTATACTTTCAAATTTGAAATGCCAAACTTGAATTCATTGTTTCAGTGACTCTATCAGCATTTAGGATAGAAAATGCATTTAGGATAAAAGCTCTGATAGCCGAAATGTAATTATTGTGGAAGTAAGAGAAAATGTGAGAGTAAAATTGTGGGCTTATTCTACATGCTGTTCCATTTCAGTGCTTTTAAACTAATTTTTAAAAATTTTAAAACTGGGGCTCTTTTCCTTGCTAAATGGGAAGTTGTGAAAATTGTTAACGATCAAATGTTTGAGCAAAACAATGATCTGTAGGAGATTCTTGAAAGTTTGAGTATATGAAGCCTAATGTTTCTTCAGTAAGTGTGGTTCTGGATGATTTAGTGAGTTGTAATACCCTTTTACAGAACAATAATGCAGTGTTAAAGTGTTACCTTCTGTTGATTTTAAGTCTGCAGTTTTCGGAACAGTCAAATACAGTTACTGTAATAACACAAATGCAAGTAGTTGTGCCAGCGATTATTAGTTCTTTCATCCAAGTGCTAGAAAATGCAATTTCCTTATCCAGGGGTATAAACAGATTCAGTAGCAGGTACTTGTATCTGTGCTTGCATTCATCTCCTTGAAGACAGAGAGTTCTTTATTCACATCATTGGACCAATTTCATGTTCTTAAGACTTCCATTAGTTAAGCGTTATCTTTACCGTGTCTTTCAGCCAGTAAGTTGAAAATTAAAAGTGTACCATACTTTTATTCTCTTGAATGTGTTGATTTCTCCCTGAAAGTGCACTGCCATTAAACCTAATATCCAAACTATTTGCTTATTGATGAAAGTGCACCGCCGTCAAACCTAATATCCAAACTATTTGCTTAGAAAGGCACAAAAAGGTAATTAAGTACACGACTTCCCTCAGCAGCCAGAGGTTGAAGTTGTGCCATAATAGGAAAAACTGAATCAGAGTTTACATAGCAATTTGGAGAGAATAACAAAAATCTCAGCAGTAAGCATGCACATCTGTCATTTTTCATTTTTTGGTGTACTGCCTCCAAATTTTGTAGATAATTATAACTTGGTTGGGTTTTACTTATTCATCTAAACAGCAGGACATTCATTGATGTTTTCAGAAACACCCAGACCAAAATTCCTAATTAGTAATTGTTGCTGCGAGGTGGCGGGGTAGTAGGCAGGTTAGCATTTGTGTTACAGTGGTTTTAGTACTCAAAGAAGATTAGAATTGAAATACAGAAACACTTATTTACAGCCATATTGAAAATGAAATTTTAATATGAATGTTGTCTTCTTTTAAGGAAGTGATTTTAGAATAAAACCACAGAGAGCATGTGTTATTTATTCTCAGTTCAGGCTTCCAACTCCAGAGAAAATTTTCTAAAGTCATAGTACACACTCAATTCTTAACCCTTCCAGAAAGGTAGGTAGATTTGTGTCTGCATGGGTGCCTCTATTAAATCTGCATTTTCAGTGCATGTATCTACCTCTAATTGTTTTAGCCATGCCACTTCTTAGTAGTTTGTGGGTTGTTTTTTTATTCTGGTGTATAGTTGCTTCTGAGTCAAGAGTGTAGATCATTAGTCACAGTCTGTATTGGAATGCATAGGTATGTGTAAGCATTATCTTTTTATGGATTCACTGACAGACCTATGAAGAAGTTCTACTCTTTACAAAATAAGTAGAATCCTTTGCCAGTTTCCCTCAGATGAGGTCAGGTAGACTGGTTTTTGTAATTTGATAAGAGATAGAATGGGAAGAAGTAGTCTACACTGTCTGTAGGTTGTAGTGTAATGTAGAATCACGTAGAATTAGCATTAAAAAAGAGCTTACTGGAACAAGACAACAAATTAAATTATTCCATGTGGCGTTTGCCACTGTTATACAGCTGCTGATGTAGCACATTTGAAGCTAACTTGACTAACTCTGCAACGTTCCAGTTTGCAGTGGTGATGTATGTGTTAGTGATCCTCTTTTTTATTCCTTGATATTGTCAATTAAAATATGGTGTAAACTGATCTCTTTGCAGTTTGCAGGTCTTCTTATTTACTGTTAATTGGCAAAGCAGCCAAAATTTGGTAAAAGCAGTGGTTACAGGTTTAGTAAGAACAGGTTAAAGATAATGTAAGCTGTTTGCCCTACTCTGGCAACAGGAGACTTAGTTTTGAATGTCTAGGTTGTGATTTCCAAGGGTGCCTAAGAGACCCACAAATCCATAGGAGCAGGATATCATATCCTTGAAACTATCAGCCCATACCATGCCACTTTGCCTGAAGCCATAGTGGGATAAGTGTTGCTTTTGCTATTAGTGCCACTTTAAATAATACTCTTGCACAGCCACTCGTTTCTGTCCCTGTGCATCGTCTCAGTTGTGCTGGTGCAGCTGTTTGTGCAGCTGTGTGGTGGCCTAGTTTGAGAAACTGAAAATAGCCTCTGTCTCTCTTTCCTGCCTTTCTTGTAGTCAGGTAACTAACCTGGCCTGTTTCCCTATCTGGCTCTGTGAATCCACGAACAGCTGTGGTGAAACACCCCGAGGGAATGGCAGTGGTTGGGAATAAGCAAATCAGTGCCTGCCTGTAAAAGGTAGCAGTGCTGCTGAAAGAATTGTTTATATAACATTGCTTTTGGTATAGTTTGGTATATGGTAAGCATGCGTGTACCTTTACTCATGGAAATGTTGGAGAATCACAGCCTTATTTTTGATGCTACAGAATTAAATGGGGGGCTCATGGTGATTCTGACAACATGGCATTTGTTGCCTGTGTATTTCAAAAGTACATTTATAATCAATCGAGCCATTTCTGATTAATATGTAAAATATTACATAGTGATAGAAATTGTCAACACTTAAGCATCTTTCTGAGAAAAAGTACTTTTGGAAAAATTCAAGTAGGAGGGGGAAATGACAGTAAACAATACCCCCTGATAGGCCAGCCAAGCTTTCTTATGTATGCAAAGAGTTCAGAACAAAGCCAGCAGGTTTTGGCACTAGTGCAGTCCATGGAAATACCTGCACCTGCATGTCCATTACCCATTAGGAGGTTATGTAATGTAGCCTGAGCCCGTGGCCAGCTCCTCGAAGTCCTGGCATCACTCCCAGTTCTAACATTAGCAAGCCAGACTGATCCTTGCTTTGACACTGTCAAAAGCAGTCCATTAGCAGAATTTTTGCCATTTATCACCAGTGACCGCTCAGCAGAGTTGGCGTTGTTGAAGGGGTAGAGGAACACACAGAACAACATTTTCCAAGTGTCTCATGTTTTGCACATAGCTGAAGCTTTCCTTTGGCTGCCTAAGCAGTGCTTCCACAGGTCATTCAGAATCTATTTAAACAAAGGAACTGCTATTTTTTTTTTTTTCCATTTCGTTGGTGATATTCTTTACATGCATTGTGGAGAAAAGAAGTTTGAAAAATTAGTGGGTTTTTTTCCCCAAGACGTTTCCATGCAGGGAGGGTTGACATTTAGTAATCACATCTCCATTTTGTTCTTGGTATGTTAATGTGCTGTCAGTTTGCAGAACCTTGCTTTTAGCTGTCTTTATTTGGCTGTTTATGTGAACAGTAATGTACTTTTGTTACTAATGGAGTATAGTAGCATAGCACTTAGCTGATGTGGTGCTGTGTCCCGTACCTACGTTCACAAACATTAAAAGAATGAAACTGTCGACTTCCTACCGACTTTTTGCTGTGCATGAGTTCAATGGTTCTTGTCAAAAATAATCCCTTGCTGGTATTTAGAGTCAAGACACATTTAATAAGTTTTTCTGTGAGTTGTGGAACTCATAAAGAGCAATACACCCCACCAGCAAAGCTTTTCTATTTCCATGCTTCTTTTTACGATCTTAACTTCCCCTCACGTCCTGCAGTATATGGTGTTCCTAAGCAGGTTCCCTATTGCCTCCTGCCCTTCCCAAATCCATCTACCTTTTTGCTCAGCTCTAGCTCTTCTACAGCTATTTGTGTATTGATTTGCCATTCAGTCTGTTTGGATACAATAGGTAAGTGGACTTCCTGCCTTTCTTTCAGTTAGTGCCCTAATAGGATCCTTCTGTCAGCTGAGTCTCCAGGTTCAGAAAATGTTTATAGGACTTTAATCCATTTGAAATCAACTTCTCCTTTGTCAGATTTTGTTGAAAAAGAGCAGTGCATCCAGGAATTAATTATAAGACAGATGTCCTAATTGTATTAGCTCTGCCTCCTTAAGAAATCAAGGCTAAAATTTAGGAGTCTGAGTGAGCTGAATAAATTGAATAAAGCAGAGTAATCTACACACTAAATCTTAAAACCAAATGCTAAAACATCAGAATGTTTCTGAAAGTGATTTGGGGTTGTTTAATTGGAGGGTTTTGTTCGTGAAGTAGCATTATCATAGACAATGATTTATAATGAAGATGTGAGACTATTCAGCTACTGGAATGTACAGTTTAAGGCTTTCCCCCAGCCTAGTGTAGTCATTTTAAATTTTATTTTTAATGTCATCAGGTTTTTGAACAGATAAGCATGGCAGGCCAGATGTAATACTGTCCCTCATAGTCCATGTGTTTGTTCTTCAATTCCTCACCTTTATTGAGGTGAAATGTTTGTGCTGCAGGTCCCTGCAGGGGGGAGGGAGGGAGGGAGGAAGAAGGAAGGAAGGAGCAGGGTTATAAAACAGATTTGTCGTATTCTTTTTCCCTTCTCTTACACCTGACACTAGCTATACATCTGAGGAATTTCTGCCCTTGCACCATAGCACACTACTTGTTGATTCATGCCAACAGTTATCTCCAGCTGTTGAGCTATAAGTGAGATCAGGAAATTAACGTGACAAAACCTCTTTGGGTGGACAAGGAAAGGACAGTGTTGGAAAGATTTTTTTGGAAAGGTTTGTTTTAATCTAGTGGAAGTTTTTGATTAAGGTTCACAATGTGGCTTCAGAAATACTTGTGCAGTAAATTTCAGGGAGGTTGGATTTGTGATAAAAGACAGGACTTTTTAAGAATAGTGGCTTCAGTACTGATTGAGAGCTTGAAGAAATTAGAGATACAATTCTGTGAATCTGGAAAGGGACAAGGAAAGGCAAAAAATAAAATATTTGAAAACACTACTCCAAGTGCCCAGGACTAGCTAAACCTCTTTATTTCATTCTGTTTACCAGACTACAGAGGGTGGAAATTTAGGGCACTATGACATGGCTACCATAAGCAAAAATCTGGACAGTAACATTGATTCTATGTTTGTTTAGATTTTTTTTTTTAATGAAGACTTGCATTGGAATGATTTTGAGCTGAATATTGTAAATTGGATAGCCTGCATTTCAAAAATTCTTAAATGTGTGATTTTTTTTTTTTTTTTTTTTTTTTTTTTGAGGGTTGATTTGTTTGGGTTTTGTTAAGCATCAGGTAGATGCACAATTCCTGTAGTGAATTCTTTAATTTAAGGGGCATCTTTAAGGGGCTGAGCAGGGTTGAGGTTAGAGACTAGGAAAGCCACTTGAAGTATTATATATAAGCAATTCCTTTATGCTCAATAAACAGTAAAAGCTGTGCATCTGATGGCGGGATGACTCCATTGCTGTCAGCTTTTAAATAGGCATCAAGGCCTCCCTATGAAGATTTTGGCTCAAACCCTGACCCAGGAAATGTTGGAGCGAGTTGGGAGGTGACTCATAGTAAGCGCTGCCTGGATATGCGGCTGTGTGACAGTGCTGAGAGACTGAGGTAGCTCGTGCAGGTCCCTGAGCTGTGCCACATGCCTCCAGAGCTTCTTGAGCTGCCATGGAGTGGGAAGGCCTAAGTCTGTTGGAGAATGTTTTCCGCAGACTCTTGTACTTAAATTTTTGGTTGTATTCCCCAGTCCAAACTCATGTTTATAGTACATAATTGAAACTCTATTTGTTCTGATGATTAGTCATAAAGATACTAAAACTATTTTTTCTTGGTTTGTTTCTAAAGCTGAGCAAACAAGTCATCAAGAAGTGCCTTCTATTACTTTAGAATCCTGACCACAGCTGATTCCAGCTGTTACACTAGTGTCAATACTTGCATTTGACTTACTGATCCAATTCTGTCTCTTTTAGATGGAACCTATCCTTTGGTAAAAGAGTGGTTTGTCTATTTTGGAAATTCTCTCAGGCAACCGGACCTGATACAACCTGTACAACCTTCTGTCACAGGTAGAGTAAAAATGTGTATAAATCTAAACTGAAAGAATCACTTCAATAAAATGACGTTGGACAATCCATCATATGTTTGATAGAGAATCCAGGATGACTGTCGAGAACAAGGAGCTAAAGAGCTGCACACTTGTAATTGCTTTTAATTACCCTTTGTAATTATGATAGGATTCAGCTTTGAGATACATGTTGTTGCTGGGTCTTGTTGAACCCAGTGCTAATTCAAAAATCAGTCTAAAATGCAGACGCATTTCTTAGAAGTTCTAAAGAGTGGTGTGTAGGACCATATTAAAACTCATCCATTAAGCTGTTTGACAGATTGTGTTTATGAGAATAGTGGAGAATGTAAAAAAAAAAAAAGTAATTTTTAGATCCTCTCTGAAAACCCAGAGAGAAATTACAGCTTAAAAAAAAAAAAAGCACTGTCCTAAGCCTTACATATTTTGTGTGTTTTGTCTTCTTCCCTTTGGTTAAAAAACACATTAATGAACACTCTTAGTGAAATTAGAGTTTAGAGAAATGTGTTATATTTATGAGGAAGTATCATGCATTTCAGTGAAAAGATTGAGTACTGTGTATATAGACTTGTGTGCATATATGTATATATATATATATATATATATATATATATACACACACACACACACAATTGTGTCGTGCAGTATAAATTTAGGATGGGAAGTAAACAATTTTGTTATGCCGGGGGAAAATTGTTCTAGGTCTTCATTTTTCCATGCAGTTGTAGTAATCCTTGTTCTCAGAGCTTTCTCTCTGTCATCTGTTATCGAATGGATCAGCAGCTCCGAGGTTTTTCTAGTCTTTCACATGAAATGTATTTGTTCCATTGATACACAATACCATTGATATCTTGTTAAGAAAAGTCAAGTTTTGGAGAGTAATTACCAGCACATTTTCCCTCAGGATCCAGTGCCTTCTGTAGTAGTCTTCATACTGATCTGGTCTAAATCCAGATTCGGAAGCTGAAATGCAGGCACTTCTTTGTAAATTTATAGTAAATTTTCTTTTTAAGTGTCCAAAGATTACACATTTATCTTCATATTTGAAGCTCATATATTTAGTGAGAGTCTTTGAATTCAAAGATGAAGGAAACCCAGTTGCCTTTTAGATATCAGCCTCTTCAAAATCCTTTTTGAAGGACTGTTTTGAAAGAAATAGGTTGTATAGACAAAGTACAAATGAATTTTTATTTGATATACAGTACTTTCACTGTCCAGTACCCCTGACACAATATTAGGAGAGTAATTATCTAATTGGCTCCATAGTAGCTCAAAATTGCTGTGAAATTTTCCAAATGGAATATGAATATGCAGAGTAAAAATTGATCAGTCCATCCTATGCAACTGTTTTATTTCGGCATGCAGTGCTCTGGGAACATGCTGCAACACAAGGAAACAAAACTCAACAAAGTATAAACTGTACCTATGTAGTTACATTTCAAGTTGTCTGGCTATACTGTATTTCTTTCGAATTCTTCCATACCTGATGGTATACTTCCTCTCTTTCTGGAGAGGAATCCAGTTATTCTCATGTACTCTGGATCTATAGCTCTGTAAACATACAACACATAGAACCCACCTTCATGTTGACAATAAACAGGATTTTAAGTGTGTTTGTTTATAGCAACCACATAAGCGGAGTTTATAAAAACAGAATCTTCTCAGATACAATCTTTACTAACTCAGTAATGAAAGGCTGTTCAAGCAGACTGTTAAAAAATGGGAGGAGGACTTTTAGTGTTTATTTTTAGTGCTCTGTTGTCATTCCTTCAGCAGACAAATATTTTTCTAAAATTTTTGCAGTCCATATTTGTATACTTATATTTGCTCATGCATCTTTGATTTTCCACAGCATGACTTTCTAATTCACCAAATAAGGTTCTCAACAGCACATCACATTTTTCAGACAGGGATCATATTTAGAGCTAAATTTAAAGTTGTTTTAGGAAGCTAGAGTTCAAGGCTGTCAATCAAGATCAGGTTACTCAAAAAAAAAATTACTAAAAACCTATTTGAAACATCAAAAGTGCAATTAATTTGGGAAAGCTCTTTATCTTTTTTGAAAAAACTGATAACCTGATCATCAAAACTACTTTAGAGCTGTACTGAGAAAAAATGGAAAATCCTAACTCTTTTCCAGTGTGATTTAGTTTCAGAAGTCTAAAGAAACTGTGAGCTTTAAACTTTATTGTACATATGATATATACTTTAAAGTTTGCATTGATCTTAAAAAAATGTAGAAATCCTACTAGCTTTTTGTTTATGTATAAAACAGCAGAAGTGCCTTTCATCTGGAAAGATTGCAGGTGAAAGATTGAATGTTAGTTTTTTAAAAAAATTAAATATTGAATCCTAAAGGCAGGATGGTAAGTAAGATCATAACTTTAAATATATTTAACATATAGTGTATATTATTTATATTTTTCATTGAGAGACAGTCTTCTGAATTAGCATCTGTGCTTGCTTGCATTGTCTGTGTGCCTTCTAGAATGTTTCTTTTCAATGGAATGGATATTCTAATGATTTACACACATTGACAGCAGCACTTATATTGATAAAAAGTGTCACTGGCAAATCAATTATGTTAGAAGATCCATGATCTAGGAAAATACTGTTTCACATTAATATCTTGTGAACGTAGCAGGTACATTTGAAATGTGTGCAGTTTATGTGTAACAGAAAAAGTTCCAAAGTCTTTGCTGGAAATGCATAGATTCTGCTGTTCATTATATTTCTGAAAATGCATAGGCTATTGTAGCTTCATACCACAGAATTTGGATGTAATTCAGTATTCTAATCATTGCATCCTTCATGAATTAAGTTCAAAATGCTGTCTGTCTTTAATGGTCATATTTAATTGGCATTTGAGTTTTTGGCCACAGTTGTTGAGAAGTTACTGTTGACTGTTCCTAGCAAGTACATTTTTATAAACTTACTTTTATTGCTTGGTATTTACATGAGCATGTAAAAATGAAGAAGTAATAAATTCTATTACTGGTGTTATAAAATAAAATTTCAATAGTCATTACTTCAAGTGTACATGAGCATTTTCTGTTATGCATTTACAACTGTATACTCAGTAAAGATGTGTTTAAAGTTGACACAAACATGAGGATCACCTTTGTTTAAGTGTTGAGTTAAATGATATCATAGAATTAATGCATTGCACAACTTTTGCATGTATTGCACATCCGTAAATCAATTATTGAAATCCAAACAGATGAAATAAATGTTTATGTAGTCCCTTTGAAGTGCTTTTGTTTCTCATGCTGCTTTCTATATGATAATGGTATTAAATGTGTCGGTATAAAGGAAAAAGGTAAAAAGGCATTTGTCCGTGCTTTTTTCTTTTAACTTGTGGGTTGTCTGGTTTTGTGTTTAGGCGAGTAGTATCTCACCTCCATGGAGGTCTTTTTAAACCTCTGCTTCTTGAGGTTCCTGTGGAGTGCAGTTCACATAGTGCTGAATATGGTTTTCACACAATTTTGTGCATGTTGAGAGTGACTATGTTTGCATATGTTTGTGTAATTTATCAGAAATGGTAGTTCCTACAACCCCAACAGATAATTTTATCATTACTAGTCTTTATAGTAAAGATGTTTCAGTTAGGTACATGTAGATATGTTTCGGTGTGTTTTCCTTTTGTTGCTCAGTTTTTGTTGTTTTTAATGTTAATTTAGTAAATATATAGACATGGTCAGAAAATAAAATACTTCTCTTGCCTATCCAAGCAAATTTCTATTTCAGAAATGTTTTCTAATTGCTGTAAATAATGTAGTGAGGATGTACCTAAAGCAGAGCATATTTTGAGGGACTACAGTAGATGAATCTTAGAGCTGCTGTGGACTGCAACTATGGTGGAACAGTAATTAAACTTTAGGATATTTGTTTCTTTGTTTTACTTATCTTCATTTTATATAATAGATTGGTCTTGGGTATTACATGGAATTTTATTACTTGAAGAAGAGAACTCTTCAGAAAAACAGTGCCTTTTGTTGGTGTGTCCCAAAAGGAGACTTCATCAGGTTTTCTTTCCCAGAGTAAATAACTCATAATTTATCAGTATCTTTTTTCCCAGGCAGAAGTACATGTTTCTGAAAGTATAAGAAACTGTTTGTGGAAGAGACGTCTTGAATTTTTTGTTGAGCTCTCTCAGTATAGATCTATAATCTTGAATACTGACGTAGTTAATGGTTTTACTCTGAAGAAAGAAGGATTTCTGGTTTTAGATATGCCCCTGAATGCAGAAGAGAACTTTCCTTTTAACTGATTCTTTGCGTATCTCTTTGTATGCAGAAACCATCAAAACTATTGGAGTTTACCCACGTACAGATTGTCTCACATATATGGGTTACTTAGGCTTGGTAGGAAGAGCTGGCTTTGTTTTGGTTTCGTGCATGTTATATTTGATTTTCTTCCTGGAAGTCGGTCTCTGCTGTTCTTTTTTTTCTTAGGGCAGCAATTCCCAAAATCAAAGCAATGTGAGTCTTACTCTGCTGTCTCTACTACCCCACTCACTGCCACTATTGGTGTTATCTCTCACCTGCATTTCAACCTCCAGTCAAGCAACTGGGTTTTTTTCTTAATAATACATTTCCCTTAGAAATAAGGTTAGAAACTTACAGTTTATATGATAGTAATTCTTTTTATGGTTAAAACTTTGACAGGAGAGTTAGCCTTAAAAATAGTAAAGAAACATCCATTAGGGAGATAAAGAAAGAAAATACTAACTTTTCTTCTACTTTCCCCCTCTCCAAAGAATTAGGACCATTTGGTTAATGGGCTTTCCTGGCTAAATAAACATCATCTATGTAGATTTCAGCACCTTGTCACTTTAACCATTTATTATCACCAAGTGTTCCTAACTGGTCTGCAGCTGCTGCATGTCACATAAAGAAGGAAGAGGTGTTACCAAATGTAGCTTAATTAGTCCACATTTAAAATTCACACCTCATTTTATTTAACTGCAGAAGCAGCCGTACTTTATGGTACAATTCCTGTCTTTTATTGAGATTCTCAGGCATAGCCAGTTAGCTGTTCTGTTATTTCACGTGCATTAGTGTTTATTTTGATAGCAGATTAAATGTAATTTAAATGAGGAGCAAATTTTGCATTAGCCCACACATGTGACAAGCTGGGAGATGGCAGCATGGGGTAAATATAAAGGATTTAGAGACGAGCGTGAATGATATTAGAGAAAGTCTGGAAAGATCCATTATTCATAACTGATGACGGTTCTTTTGTGTGTGTTTGCAAGAGTGTTCCATACAGTAGCCTAGGAAGTGAAAAATACCAGGATCGCCTTGGTTTTTGTTCCCAAACCGGAACGTGCTGCAGGGGAGTCAAAGCTCCGCGTGCCCTGTGGAGAATGCCTCCTCACCACCAGTGGTACAGGTGTTCATTGAAACAGCTGATCACGAGGGAGACAATGTGAGCATCCTTCAGGGAGCCCTGATATGTTGATTCTAGCAGAGAGAGAGAAAAACAGACCTGGTCATTCTCTGCTGAATCGCTGTTTTTTGATAAAGTGAGCCTCATTTAATGCTGTGCCGCCCCAAGGGGAAGAACACGCTTGCAAGCAAACTTTGCCCTTGCACAGGCTACATGCTTGCTGTCTGAAGGCTGTCTGTGTTATTGTAAGGCTTGAATTCAGTCCACTCGGCTTAAACATGCCTGTATTCAATAAATTTTGTTTAAATTACAGGCCGTTTTTTTGGGTTTTTTTTCAAATGCGAGTTTTGTCAAATACATTTTATTTTTGACTCTGTGGTCCTGGCAAGTGCCAAGAGCCTTTCATTTCCTTTCCTGCTAGAGCAGTCATTTCCTTTCAGATTGTAATGAGGTAGACATGTTTTATCTTGTTGCTGCCAAAATAAAATAATGGATTTCTTTTGTAGGTGGAACACCTAATTTGAAAACACTGTGGTTTGCCAAAGGGCCTGACGTGGAGAAGCAACGGTATAGTACATTTCTGGCATGCTTTTACCTTCAAGATGAGATGGAAGAATTCCAAGCTCTGGAAGCACCTGTTGCAGGATTCTGCTGCTTGCTGGCTTATCTTATGATGCAGGTAAGAGGGACAGTTGCTTTTTGCTCAGCTGTCAGCCCTGATGAGTATAAAGGACAAATAAACTGGTTTTTGCTAGCCCATGCTGGGCATTTCTCTTAATCCTTACTCTAGGCATAGCTGATCAAATATAATAGTACTGCATTACAGTATTTTTAATTACTCCACTTAACGTGCACCATCCTGTTCAAGAAATACTTGGGGTTTTTAGTAGCTAATCATAACTCTCACATGCCCATGACAAAACCCCTGGGGCAGTCGAGCAGGGAGAGTATAAACTGAGGGATTTCCCCTGCTCTTTGGGACCTGTTTGCAAATTAAAGTTACTCCTTTTGTGTTTCCTTTGTGTCATCAAAAAGAGATGTTCCCTGAGGTGACTATGCAGACTCTGCAAACAGACAATATAAATATTTAGTCAGTTCTCACTACTTTTTCATGCCTTCTTGTCAGTCTACTAATTTTCAAGCCAGAATTGAGGCTATGTCTCTTCTCATTAAATTCTGAGTAATAGGGAATCATTAGGTAGCACTTCTGTTATAATTCCAAATACTTGGCAGCCTGCAGACTACCTTACTTGTAATAAAAAGGGACACAAGATTAAATATAATATTGCTTCATTATTCACTTTTTTCTTAGGTATTTAATATATTGTCTGTACTTGCCACATTTCAAATGGTGATCTCACAAGCAGATTTTCCTCTCTGAGAATGAGCAAATTAGGCATTTATCTAATCTGATAAATTCAGCTTCACTTGTACTTAAACTGAACTGCATTTTGTCTTTTGCTTTGCTTTTTTAGACTTCAATTTCCTCAATAACAGATTTGTACTGGTGTGTGATATGTGAAAACAAGTTCTCCCTGACTTTTCCTTTCACTTCCCTTCATGTGTTTACTCAAAGTTCGATGACATATTGAGTAAGTACATATGGGAATTACACAAATGATCCGTATAGGGGTTTTTTCCCCTTTAATTTTTGTATAATAGAATACAAATTGAAATTTTTTCAAAGATAATACTTACTAAACATCATTTCATGCCTTGCAATTTCAAGTCAGCCAGAGATGTATCGTGTACCTACGTTTTAACATACTTGAAGTGTTTTTCCTATTAGAATATGAAAATGCAGTTTCATTTATCACTGTTTCACTTATTTATTGAGTTATTCTGTGCACCCTTTCATAGCATGATAACTAAATTAATTGAGAAGGGTTTCTTCAATGGGGTTAAGAAGAGGAGTAACAGGACGGAACACCTACAGAATTTCTGGATTTACTGAACCTTGATCACAGGACATTAATAAAATAGAAAAAAATGCTTGTCAGGAAAATGGATTTCAGAACTTACTATCCAATGGCCACTGTTATAAACGGAGGTTAAATCAGATTTACAGCTCTTGCTTTCAACAGGAGTAATAGCAGAGAGATCATGCAAAGGGCTCAGTTTGATGGAAGGTTTTTCATGGCAGTGCCAGTTTCTCAAGAACTGCCCCATTTTCCTGATTCTCTTCTGCCCTTGGTTACCTGGCACAATCTACCCTGGGAACCAGAGTGGGGAATCAATTTGGAGTAAAATGTTTTTCATTGCTGAATTATTTTAAACTTCTGTTATTTCTCCGATATTGTCTGTTTGTTCTCTTGGGATGTTTGAGAGGAAAACATGAGGGCAAGAGTGTCAGTAGCCATGCTTTGAGCTGGCCATATTGCTTCCATTTGTTTTATAGCTGAGAAAACAAGGCTTGTCTAGCTATGTTCTGACTCTAGTCTTTACACTTTAGTCTTAAATTTTTATTAGAGAAGGAAGGTGAATTGTTTCCTCAGAAATTATTTCAGTTGAGAAAATTGTAGTTTACCTTGAAACAGGCCTGAAGTCTTCCTTCAGCTCATATAAGGGAAAATAAACTTCTTAAAAATTTAATTACTTATAATTTTATCTAAGCTAAAAGTGAGGGTTTTGCGGGAACCAGCATACTGACCAACCCATCTGGCTTCCTCAGAATGTATGTGCAAGTATTCAATGAAAACTTCAGATACGTTTTTTTAAAGTAAGAAAAAAATCCAATGAACAAACTTTAACTATGTAAAAAAAAGTGTTGATATGAAAAATGTTTTTTTTCAAGGGTACCTTTCAAATATTCTCTAAATAAAGAACAAAAATAGTGAAAAAATTACTAAATATTGGGTCTGTCTTTAAAGTTGGCAAAGGAGTGAATGAGTTCAAATCAAACAGTGAAGCCTCCAGACAAAGGGGAGTTTTCTCTTTCAATCTCTAACAGATTTTGATTAATTCTGACAGTGGAATTGTGATAACTCACCAAGTTTGATTACTGAATAAAGTATTTCTCTAAAAAAGTGTTTCTACGTTCATGAGTATTTTTTGACTGATCTGCTCTGTTAAGGGCATTTTCTTGCTGTTGTACTTGCGAGCAATCTTTGATTTCCTTTTCTTAGGACAAAATTGTGCAAGTATTAAGAATTGTTTTGTACATAAAAGTCACTTTTTCTGTTACCTCATTGTATAAAATGTGCAGGTTTAGTAAACCTCTCTTGTTGTCATCTACACAAAGGTGACACTTGACTTGAATTACAGGGTAAAGTAGGGCCATTATCAGATCTTAGCAGACAGGTGGAGTTAATGAATACCAAGGAGCATTTTGAAAGCTTAAAATGTTTCTGATATCCCTCACATTCTTGTGCTTTATGCAAGATTTAACGGCATCATAGAGGGGAAAGTATTTTACAGTGGAACAAGCAGTGGGGCCTGACTTAAAAAAAGAAAAAAAAAAAAAAGTTGAATAGCAGTTGAATGATTTTTATCCTGTAAAAGAAAGGCAATGCAGAGTTTTAGGCAGTCTCTTAAGTGTTCTGTACGCCCACAATGAACATTTCCACACTTTGCAAGAGAAACCTTCCCTCAAGTTCCAATTGATAAGGAATTGTAATGCTTTATGAATCTCACTTTGGAGCTCTCTGTATATCCTCAACTGCTGTAACAGATATGTGGTCTAGGTGCACTTGTATAATACACAGGGTTTTATAAGAGGAAGGAGAGAATTAGAGCTCGACTGGTACTGTCATGGAATCATGCCAGCTGCTCTCAGGGTGCTGTCTTTCTTCTGAGCTGATCACGTGCCTCTGCAAAATCTTAAAACACTTTTTCACAGCAGAAAAGTGCCCATTCCCCTTTTACTGATGGAACTGAACTGTTACATCAGTTTAGAATTCTTATTTCCGTGTCCCCGCTTAAACATTTTAGGTTTTAGTTTAGAGTTTTCCCTGTCTCCCTATGTAGCCTTAAAATCTGAAAGAAATCAAAAATGTATTGATAAATCCTGAAATTTGGGTTAAAATAGGTAATTGAAATATTTTAGGGTATTTTTGAAATTTCTAACTGATAAATGTATAAGCATTTTTAAAAATTCCTAATGGTCATCATATCTGTCGCTCATTGAGGTGGGTTTATCTTATGTCTTGATTTTTTTTTTTTTTTTTTACTATGCTTGATGTTACAGAAAGGGAGGAAACTCCAAGGGAAGTGGAGAAGGGAATAAATGAAGGATGGGGTTTTTGTTTGGTGTGTGGAAATCCATGTGTATACACTAGACACAGATGTTGGGTGTGCACTTTATTCAAGCTGTGAAAGAAAGTGTTTTGTACCCTGTGTGTTTCCCTAGATGATGCATTCATGGTGGTCATCATTCATGAGGTCACTGTTTGAAGTTTGATGTGCTTCAGCAAGAGGATTCCATGTTCAGAAAGCTCCTCTTCAGAGCCTTCAGATAATGTGTCATTTTTTCATCCATTTTAGGTCAGTAGCCTCTCTCTGGAGGACTTAAATGCATTTCTGGCACTCCTTCTCTGCCTCAAAGGGAAGTCAGCAGCTCAACTGACAGGCCTGCAGGTATGGACTGGAATAATTGAGTGAAATACTCATGGTAACATTGCGATAAATGTTTTGGGGCTAAATCATTCTACATTAGGTTTTTTACAGATAAGGAGCTAAGGGTCAAGGTAAATATATAGGCTTTTCATGTGCTATATTTTGTGTGAATATTTATATTTGCTAATCACAGAAAAAATTAAAATGGAGGGCACATTTTGTAGTGGTTGCAGTCCTAGAGTGAGTAAGTTATTCTCAGTTTTTTCCTTCCTTAGCTTCCAAACTTTGTCTGGTGAAAAACTGGTAATGGTGAATCCTGCCTTACTACGTTGTTTCATTTTTTTTACTGAGGAGGATTTTTTTTGTACATAGGTTGTATGAAAATCTCTAGATTAAATTAAACTTTGGTATTATTACTTGAGGAAGAATATAAACAGTATAAACCTAACCAGAAAAAAGTTACCTAATGTGACTCACTGTGGTGAAAACCATTTGGATTACACTGTTCTGTAACTATTTGGAAGTTCTTTTAAATATTTTATTTGTACTCCATGCAAATCTCTTCTTTCCTTTTTATCTTCTGCCTTTCCACATGTGGATTGAAGGTTCCTAGATGGTTATTGCAGAAGAACCATTTAAATAGTTCTTCCTGCATGTGGAATTATACAAGAGTATTTTCAATTTCATAGCCTGAAATTGTAATTAAAGTATTAGCAGTGTATAGCAGACTCCACATGTCAATTGCTATTTGAGTTGTAGGTTTACATAAAAGTAAGTGGAAAAGGGTTAGAAATGGGTAGAACCTTAACTTATCTTCATTCTGTAAATCTTGCTTGTATTTTCAAGAAATTCCCTGTTTCTTTGAACAGGAATGAGAGAATGAGAATTTTGAAAGTGCTTTTTGTTGATCTCAAGGTACCGCTCCTGTTACTATCCATTTGTTTCTAGTGCACAAGTACCAAAATAACAAAACCAGTTCCATTCTAGTTCCATTATTTGATTCCTTATAACAGATGAAGTCCAGGTTCCTATAAGGAGCCGGGTTTCTTCATACTCATCACAAATTTGATTTGTAGCTGACTGTGTAACAAAAGGGAGCAATGAAGTGAAGGCAGTATGGGATACAGCAGAAATGTAGGATTTATTTCTGTCAGATACATTACTGCACATAGTGTTGCACTCAGCATTGGAGGATCAGTACTTCGTCAAGTCTGCATGGCAGTCGCTCAGCAACAGCGTAAAGGAAATCAAGCCCAAGCAGGGAGTGTTGAAACAACTTGTTTATGGATGCACTTACAGGGATTATTACTTAAGTTTCTAAAGTGTTTCAGAGTTTATTCTGCTTGAATTAGAGGTCTTTGTGTGATTCATTTGTGTTGTGGCTCTTTGAAAATATCAATCTGCATTCAAACACATGACATTAATCAATGTATGCTACTTACCAGCATTGTGCTGATGTTGCTTGCCCACAAAGCTTATGGCAGATCAGCTGTGCATGAAGTGTGAAGCTGGTCTTACACTGTCATGTAGCACTTTATGAAGTAGACAGAATGTTGTTGGAATTGACTTCTGCATGCCATTGGCAAGTCCTTTCCAAAGTTATGTCACTCTGCTGCTTATATAAGCACTTCATGCACTGTCCTACGATGCCTTCTGTCTGCTGTGCTAGAAACCAACGCAAGATTATTGTAACATAGCTGAAATTTTTTGTACCAGGCCACTTTAGAGATCTGTTCCTTGTCTTATTCTAACAAAATTCACAATAGTGCCTTTGGTAGTGGTTTGAGCCAGAATAAATCCTTCTGAAGGGAATAGTGAGAAAAGATCTTGGTCTCTTTCTCTTCTGAGGTTGTAAATACATAAATAAGAGTTTCAAAACTTTCCCTCATTGCCTTCAAATTAACCTCTTTTCCTGTGTTTTGATGACCTGAATTTCCCTGTGGAAAAAAATTGCTGTTTCTCAGTTCTACATGTATCTGTGTCTTGTCAAGCTCTATCAAGAACAGAGAATTTAATAATGTCCTGGGAATTCTCTCTTGAAAGGGCAGGAGACTAAATAAACAGAATATCTTATACAAATATTCTAAGAATAATGGTCAATAAAGCAAGCTTTCTGAGAATTACCATTCAAGCATCTAATTTTCAAAATCCCATCTCAGAATAGCTCAAACTGTTTTTACTCATTACTGTGTTTATTTTGTAATTTTACAAAATTGAGTTATCTTTGATAGAGTTATTATTTTAATAGTGAATAAGGTATCAATGGATAATGAACAGCTTAATTTTCTAGATATTTGTGTTTAAAATCAAAGGATCCAAGTGCAATAAATTACACTACCATATAGTTGATTAATAAATGGAGTTTGTATTAAGAAATCAGGAATAGAGTTTAATCTGTTTATCGTACTTTTTATTTTCCATTGAAAAGTTAAAAACGATCCCTAGAAGCAGCTTAATCACAGAGCTTCCAAAGAAGTTATGGTAAAATTAGTCAGCATCTGCAATATTTTATAAAGATATTTTCACATTTGCCATTTTGGATTTAACATTATAGTATTATTTAAATGTAGAAAAAAAAATGTTTATTTCTTGTAAACAATTCTATGAAGAACACTAATTTGATTTAAAAGGAAGTTTCTCTCTTTCTGTGAAGAGGTCCATTAACAAATATGTTTTAGCTGAATACTTAACTTCCACTATGAAATATGAGAGAAAATATAAATAGAGCCCATTCTGATGGAATGAAGAGAGCATTTCAGCCTTCACTTTCAAATCTACTTTCTAATATGCTGTCCATATTTCATAGTTAATGAGATCCATAAACCCACAAGTCTATGGAACAGAAAAGTCTATGGTTTGAATAAAGTGGGTTAAAGCCATAAAAAATATAGTTTATCTCATGCTGAAAGAAAGTGGGCTGTGAACATGTAACTACACTGTACATTAAATATTACTTTCTGAGAATAACATAATGTTTATACACGAAGATTTGATTATTTTTCAAGACCGATGGTTTCAAAATACCAAAATGTGCACATGATAGAAAAGATATTTTTCTGGTTAGATTTTTTTTCTAGTTTTCTTGTTCTGCCCCCTTATATGGTAGATTAGCATTCTACTTTGCCTAAGCCTCCCATAGAGCTTATACATAAGGTCAGAATTAAATTTTGGACCCCAGGTTGTCTATTTCCCTTCTTTCTATTTTAATCTGGTGTGTGGTGTTGGCAAAAAGCCCGGAGAGCCATAAGTCTAACTTTGAGGCCACTGCAGAGAAAAAGAGGCACCAGCAGTTGTGCTTCCAGACTTGTTTCTTATATTGTGCTGGCCCTGATTGTTTACAAGTACAATTACGGGTCGACTTTCACCAGTAATGCATGTAAGATACTGTCCAAACAGGAAAAACCATAATGACTTAAAAACACAATCACATTTTTTCTAAGATTTCTCTAAATACGTGACTATATGAAAAATTCATATTGGAAGTGTAAAGCTGTGAATCACATCTTTTCTGAAAGTTGTGGTCAAAGATGAGATGGAAAAAATTGGTTAAAAAGGAAATACAAACAAAGGAAATTGGTAGATGAATGTTGGGTCCTGATAAATTATTTTAAAAGTGAAATGTATGTCAGAAAATAGGAAATCAAAGTTAATAGCAGGTGCATGGGTGAGCATACACATCACTGCTGGAATTTAGGGCATTTGCAAACCCTTTATAGCTTTGCTTTAAAATGTCCCATTATGCAGTAGAATATCTGCTTAAGAGTATTAACATCTTTTGTACCACCTGTAAAAGGAGCAGTTTGGCTGTGTATGAGGTACAAAACAGTCAAGCGCTGAAATATATTCCTTCAATTTTTTAAGAGCTTTTTGTTATTTAAAATTGTTACTGATGTGAAATGAGCACAATCATTTTAGATGAAATTATAAGATTCAGAGAGTCTTTGCAATTTTTTTGCAAATTATCTTTCACACAATATGTATTAGGTATTTAATTTGCTTTTGGAATAGTAATAATAATAATAAATACTCAGCAAACTAATTAGCTTAAAAGCTGGAAATAACTTTAGCAAGAATTTTAGGTGCACAGAACTTTTGACTCTTCTTTCATTTTTCATTTTGGAAGCAAAATCACCTCGGTTTTATACCTTGGTTTACCTTGGTATTATACCAATATTACACAAGCTATTTCTCTCTGAATATTTTCCTGAGGTATACTTGGCCACATCCATTTAAAACAGCAGCATATTTTAGAGTCATAAGTAATAGTGTAGATGTCTTGGTTGGGATCCCTCAGATTTAAAGAAGGATGTTGCTACATCTATTCTGTGTTTTTTCTTCTATGCCATGCAGACAGAAAAGCATAAATAATACCCAGAATCTGAACACTTGATAATTTCAATCTCCTGATGTGTTGGCAAGCCAAGCTATGTTTTTCAACACCATTATGTGTGATATTTTTCAAAGAGACGCCCAAACAGCCTTTGTGAGCTATCTGTATTTTTCAAAATATGATTGTTGAAAAAAATCCTTTTTTCCCTCAGGCAGTGTATGTTTGTTGTGTCTTGTTACTGCTTCCTAACTAATATTTTTTGAAGTCTAATTGGGTTGAGTAAAACATAAAATGCAAGTAAGAATATTGTAAAGATCTTAGCGATAAACCCTCTTTATATACAAAGGACCTGCTTCTGTGATGTACATTAGTATTAACGAAAATGGAATTTGAGTGCATTCCCAGATGATTTACTGCATCAGGATTTATATTCCCTCAAAATTTGCATCTGTCAAAAGTGTTTTAAAAATTATAGGCAAGATTGTAACTGGCAGGTGGTGGATAACAGGAGGGATTGAGGTGATTTGCTGATCTTGGCATTTCTTCCCAGCCCGTTTTCTCATCTGTGGTCTTTGGGTTTCTTCAGTGTTCTGGGCTAATCTGGAACTAAAGTGCGCAGTATGGGATGTGATTTCGAGTTGGGATTGGTTCCGTCCCTGTTCAAAATTAGAAATACTATTCTCATATAGTCAGGATAGTCTTAGATGAACCAGTCCAAATAGAACGGTTCCACTGCACTTACATGGGTCAAGCATTAGTGCAAATACAATTAAGTCTCAGGAGCTGTAGTTACTCACTGCTTAGAGCACTTTTCCAAGACCCATCTCTAAATATGTGGCTATTTTCATAAGCATCTTTTGAAGTTCTGAAGAAAGTTTTCTTAGTCCGCTGACAATTAGCTCTGCCTTTTTTGCTGCTCTTGATTTATAAGCATATTAAAAGAAATCTTAGGCTTAACTAACCTATTCAATTTGCAGAAAAGATTGGTGTTCTGCCCATCTCTCCCCATTTTCTTCTTGACA
Source organism: Hirundo rustica (assembly GCF_015227805.2). NCBI lineage: Eukaryota > Metazoa > Chordata > Aves > Passeriformes > Hirundinidae > Hirundo > Hirundo rustica. The sequence continues at coordinate 42,811,695 of NC_053452.1, forward strand.
AAATTTGGTATATTTATTAGTATCATTAGAGTCTATTTCTGTGAATATTTTTTGCAGTTGATGTGAGCCCCAGTACCAGAATTCACATAGCTGCGTAAAATTCTATTATATAAAATTGGCACAAATATAAACCACAGCATAACTAGATCACAGAATTGTCATGGTTGGAATAGACCTCCAAGATCACCTAGTCCACCCATCAGCCTAGCACCACCATATTCACTCCTAAACAACATCCTCAAGTGCTGCCTTCAGATGCTTCTTGAACACTTCCAGAGATGGCGACTTCACCGCCTCCCTGGGCAGCTTACTTCAGTGCCTAACCACTCTTGCAGTGAAAAAAATTTTATGTTATCTATTCTTTATGTCTCCTGGTGCAGCTAAAGGCCATTTTTCTCTCATCCTTTCACTTGAAGCATGGCAGAAGAGACCAACCCCCACCTCACTACAGCATCCTTTCAGGTAGCTGTAGAGAGCTGAGTTGTAGGTCATCTCTTCTACTTTGTGAAAAATACTAATTTTTTAGATGGATTCTGTTCACCCAGGGAGAAAATCATGCACTAAGTTTTGAGCAAGGGTCTTAAAAAGAGGATTTTTATTCCTCTGTGGAAGATTGTCTTGCATTTTTCGGCATAACTAAGTTTGCTGCGTGTTTCCGTGAGTTTTCCCCTTTACCGTCCTGTAGCTAATAATTAGCAAGATTTCAACAACATGGAAGTAGCAGCAATGTTTCAGTTATAAATTGATTTTAGACTGCATATAGCTTAAAGAATATTTCAGGATGCTTAAGGTAAAAGACACTCTGGAATCAGATAAAAAAATTGCTGTTAATTTTTAATCCACGCCAAATAATATTGCAGGAAGTGAAACATGGTTATTAGCAGTGAGGGTAATAAAGCTCTCCCAAAATATCAAGCAAACTGACAGCTTTGAAAAAGCCAGAGATAACTTATTATAGAGAGGGGAAAATAAATATTTCTGGTATCAACTGACATTTTCGTGCCAAGTGCGTGCTGGTCAAAGTGTACGTTTACTCCCGAGTTCAAGAGTTCTCGCTTCCTTGCATATTGTACGCTGGAAGGAGCGAGCAGCCCACGAGGCTCGGAGGTGGTGTTTGCGTGGCGTTGGCGGGATTGCTCCCCACTGCCTTTGAGGGCTGACCTGTGTCCCCCGGGGCAGGTGACATCCAGGGGCTGGAGCAGAGAGGGAACGGAGCTATCGGGAAGCGGTGGCACGCGCGCACCTGCCCGTCATCTGCTCGGGGCCGGCTGCACCTGCCCGCGCGCCTCTGTCACGCCTGAGCGGGAATGCGAGCTGCACATCTGTCCAGGCTTTCCCTGCAGAAGCAGATGGCTGTGTGCAGCTTCAGAGAAGGCCGGTGTTTTCTGAAATGGGCCATTTTGGTAGAGGTGGATGCATTTTTAGGCGTGTGGTTACGGTGCTTTGGTGGACGTACTGGAGGTTTTCAGATCACTATAGTAGAAATGTTCATCTGTAAGATATCAGAAACAGCAAGGCTAACTAAGAACTGATTTGTTGCCTTTCTTTTCAAGTATATTCTTGATTGACACGGCCATTGTCCAGGAGTTAAAAGTCAAGGCAGTGCCTAGTTCCTATCTGTTGCTTCCTCTATGAGTTTAGTCAAATCGTTCAGTTCTTTCTTGTATTTTAGTTGTTGATTGTAACAGTCATAAGCAGCAGTCTCACTAATGTAAGTTTATTAGCCAAAAGTGCTGTGTAAATGTGAATTTTTAATATATTAACATTAATGTTGATGTTATACAAATATTCTCCCCCCCTTCATCTTTGTTTTCGGGTTATTTCACTTGATGTTAACTGAGAAACAGCTGAGATGTGGTTAAAGGATTTTTTTATAAAGAAATGGAGCTGTGTTAAGAGAAAAGTGATAAAAGTACATTATAATATCGCTTACCAGCATTGTTTTTTTAGCATCTCAAGACATCATCATTTGTTAAGACATTCTCATTCCAGTGTTACACATGAGAAAAGAACATACAAGGACAATAAACAAGAAGTGTGTAAAGGTAGTTGTGTATTACCTCCAAAGAAAATTAGTGATTTATGAAGAAATTTAGTTAATTGTTTAGTAATCTTATCAGCATGTCTAGTGTCACACCAGCGCTATGCACGTTAACTAAAAAGCTGTACTACATTCATCTAGGCTGCTATATATTACCCTGACAGATTTAAAAGAAGAGACATTCAGTTCCTTGCCAAGTACAAAACTATGCTGGTATTGGTTTTAGCAAGGACAGATAATGTGTTCCTAAGTATCTTTTCCTATTTAACAATAACTTTCTATATACTCTCCCTGTATAGAATACACAAACACATCTTGGCAGAAAATGTTACCATGCTAGGACTTAAGTTATATAAGATCCTCAATGAGAGCTTTACTTTTGAATGTAATAAAAGCTGAGCTCTGCCAATACACTTTTAAAAGTCTATCCCTCAACTTGCTCAGTGCTTTTAACTTTCTAGCAAAATCATACAGTTGTATGTTGTATTTGTACCCTGAGGCTTCAGTACAATAGAGGAATAGTTCAGGCTAGGAGCAATGGTACGTAGTATTTTTCAATTACAGGAGGCTGAAAGCGTAGTAGTGTTCTGCAGGAAGTTTGTTTTGGCACAGCACCTTCTGCATTTAAAAAAAAAAAAAGGTACCCTTTGTTTTAAAATGGCTGTGGATCTGTGGATCAGTTCCTGAGGCTGAAATGTTATCAGCAAAGTGCCTAAATGCTGGCTGAAGGGCTGCAATGCCAAAGTTTGGCTTATTACAAAGCATGCATTTTCTTTAAAACAGCATTCTTCTCTGTATTCGATAAGTCTTTGGCCAAATTACTCTCACATAAACTCCTTCCCCATTTATTTTTAATTTGTTCCAACATAGTGCTAATACTAGAAAATGTAGACTGCTACCTGTAAATAATTTTGTTTTCTTTAAAATCTAAATTTATAGTCAGTTCTTGAATAGCTCAGAAGACCAACTTTATGGACAACAGCTGTGTGCACCAAACAAGGATTCTCTAATTTCTCTGTATGTATGCATCTGAACCATAGCACGGGGTTGGCATTGCATGCCAAAAGGCGTACACAACTTTCAAGTTGTGTATGACAATTTTCCATTTTAAAAGGAATAGGCGTTCTGGAAGTAGACACTCTATTGTAGCTTAGTTAGAAATGAAATCCTGATATCTTCAACATACCTGATCACAGGTTAGAGTTTGTCAGTTCCCTTCACAGCTCATCTGAGATGCTGCTGCATGACTCATTGGATTTGTCTTGGAGCTTGGGATTGTCATGAAATAGAAGCAGACAAGTACTTTTTTCCTCCTCAACCTGTGGACTTAACACCTAGAAAATTCCTTAGCCAGAACTGTTTACTGTGGACCATATCACTTCAAAGGGGGAACCGCAGTATCAACAATCTTATTGTGCAGCTGCTTTGCAATACAAAGAAACCCAAGGAGGAAAAGAAAAGGAAAAAAAAAAAAAAAAAAAAGCCAGCAAAACCTATATTGCACTGGCAAACAATATTTGCTCTACTGGAATTCTCTACACAAGGTATCTTGGTTCAATGACAGTTTTATTTGAAGAGCTTATTACATGAATAACAGTTGTGATAATGTTTCTGGAAGCTGCAGTGCTTCAGATATGCTAAATTTTGCCTGATCTAATTCTGCTGAAATTCGCTGATCTTTCTGTTTGTTTCAGTGGGAAATAAATCAGACCCTTAAGAAATACAAGCTCAAACAGCTTAAGAGAGGGGGTGGTCCTACATTAGGACAGTTGAATAAATCTTGAACTTCCTCTCTGAATCTAGGGAGGAAAATAAAGAACACTAATTTTTAAGCTTGGTTAATTTAGCCTGGGACAGTTGTAGCAGTGAACTGAGCAGTTGCAGGCCTAACTATCTGCCATTTGCCAACAGAGTCTGAGGCTGTGGAAGGACAGACTGCATTAGCAAAGGCAGCCAGGCACACTCTGCTGAGTAGTTCTGTTGATGGTAGAATTTTTACACCTAAAACTGTGTTCTGTGGACCAGTCCCATGATTAAACAAAGGTATAGCACTGGATTAAGGTGTGGATAAGGACTTCAGTTCAGGACTATGGTCAGGATGAGGCAGCAGCAAATGAAGACCCTCATTTTGAAGATTCTGGTAATGGAGCTAGACAGTGTAGAGTAGAATACAGAAATATATAGTGAGTGTCAGAAAGTAAGATTGGAAAAAGTTTGGTGTTTGAAGGCTTACCATGGAAAGTTACTGGGAGAGAAGTGACCTTTTGTGTGCTTTCTAAATTTTTTCTCTGTGTCCCCTAATAACGTTTGAATGTGTTGGCCAAATTCAGCTGCATTTGACAGAGATGTAGGAGTCTGGGAGAGCAATACTTAGTGCTGGTTGTTTAAATAGACAGCCGGGAAGATTGGAGAAGGTGCTCTAAGTTGCCCAACAGGATAAAACTTTATTGTGGCTTCACTTTTATCAGGGAATCCATGTGAAAGGGAGACATCGCTACAGGCTACAAGAATTTTCAGAGTCCCAAAAAAATAAAATGTATTTTCCTACCAACTAAATTCAGTATTAATTATGTGATGGAAAGGTGAGGAGGTTCGAGGATAAGTATGTCACCAAAAACATGAGTAGATATTTAAGACATGAAAAATTAAAATCCAGATGAATCTATTCACTTTTGTAGAAGGGACATGGCTGCTGGCTGGGCTACAATCAGATGGTTAGCCTGGTGACTATAATCCAGAGTTAATGTCAGCATTCTGGAGATGTCAGAGGTATTGTGGACTGCCACTAGCACTGTAGATCAGAGTTGAGCAGTTGTGGCTAAAATAAGAGAAGTAATGTTATTTCAGTCTTTCTGCAGGTGTTAATGTGCTGTCCATTGCAGAACTGAATAAATAAGCTGAGAGGACTAAATTTTTAATTGTGTAATTTATTATCACAGAAGAGTCATTTATGCTGGGGTTTGTTGTGGGTACGATTAAGAGTTCTTAAAAAGGCAACTGTTTCTGAAAATTAAACAAGATATGAGATGTAATCTTTTTGGAACAGAAGGAAATTTTTTTCTAGTTGCAAATTGGTTAGCAGTAGTACTTTTGTGTTATTATTTGTAGAGAGCTTAGTGGTAAAAGCAATTTTTAAATTTTTTTTTTTTTTTTTAAGTTTACTTCAGTAGTGGTTTTGGCTTAATGTAAATATGAGTGTTGTTCCACAGAGAGGTATCATTTTACATCAAAGTCCTGATAAAACCCAGTAAATAAACTTTCCTGAACATATAAATACTAAACAATTGGGTTGTTTACAGCTAAATATTTACTTCAAAGTCTTAGAAGTGTTTAAAAACTGGTTTTTCTAGTTTCTGTTGCAGCCAATGCCCTCATAGGATCTCTTTTCAAACCCTGTTTTCCTTTGCACGCACCTTGTTTAAGCAGGAAGAGCTTAATTTAAGCCATAATCTTTTATCAGAATAAACCTTAGTCTGTTTTCAAAATACTGGTGCTCCTCTCCCCCCTCAGTTTGACAGGACCCAGCAGTTCATTGCTTAGAGCTGACTGATGCCTAGTAAATGCACTGTTTCACCAGCCCACCTCTGCAGAGTGACATTCCTGTAATGTACCAACATTGCACCAGTTTGAATTGTCTTTTCCTCAACAACAGAGAATAGAGCTCCAGTGTGCAGGGGCTTTAGCATGCTTTGCCAGCTCCCACTGGGAATTTATACTAATGGCTGAAGGCAGGACAGTCTGGTCTCTGTCTTCGGGTTGAGGTTGTTTAGTGATGCTTTCCATTGCAAACGCTTGTCATCAGCTGAGCCTTGATCTCTCTATATTTAGAGCACACTGTGCCTTAGTGCTCTCTGGCAAAGCTAAGCCTTACTGTTTTAATGACAAGTTCCTGAGATAGGATCTACCTGCTGCCTTTATTGCTCAAGCACAAATTGCCTATGGTTAAATATTTGATAATTTAAGATACAGGTGGCTGCCGGGGGAGTTAATGTAAGAAGCAGTAATACTGATAATGTACCGACTGAGTTCAAATGGATCTAAAAGGAACTGGTTAAACTAGACAAGTACACAGATTTTGATCACTACCACTTGAATTCCAGCAGTTTATTGCATGGGACAAATTACATTGATTTGTAACTATTGTTATTGAGTTGATTCATTTCAACCAGAAATCATCAAATACTAACCTGTCCTTGAGTGTTACGTTTTCCCTTTTATCACAGAAACAGATATGTTCTTTTGTAGGTGGGTGGAGAAGGTGGGGAAGGGAGGAGTGAGAGAAATGCCTTATGTAATTTTAAAGCTTTTTCTTTTAAAATTTCTATATCAAAATGTTAGCCATAGCCATATCTTCTGTATTTGACTTCACCACAGGAAGAAGGGAACAGAACAGGAAAAAAGTAAGCTCTAATCTAAGTAACAATTATTAATGAAGTCTTTTTACATTGAAAAAGAGCATGCCCAGACTGTTGTTGAAAATCCTACTAAAGGAACCAGTTTTTAAATGAAGTGTTGTATTTAGTACATTGAGATACAGAGGACATGTAAAGTAGCACAAGTAAAGAACTGTGAAATTTTCATCGTATCTTTTCTTCTTGGTTTCAAGAAATTCAGATGCTGAGATGGCTTTGCTGTATCTGCTGACATCTGGTGTGTTTAGATACTTGCCCACACATTTCAACTGTCATAGAACCTATTTGTCATTTTGACAGAATTTGAAGTCTTTAAGCTCCAATTAGTTGAGGGGCAATAGTTTTGGGGTATTTTGTATGCTCCAGGAAATAGTTTGTGCAGCTTTCAAAATGCATAGTATAAGATTTACACTATCAAAAAATCCCTTGCGAATCTACAAAGAAGAGTCAGAAGACTAATAGCATTTCCTTAAAACATAAAGGTATTTTTACATCCTGATTATTTTTAAAATTACTGTTTCATTAGATGAAATTTGAACTGGAAATTTGCATTTCATATACAAGATCTATGTGTTTTCTCTTCCTGTAAGTTAAAATCAGCAGGATATGCAGTCTCTCAGTCTAGACTTGCAAAGTGCTGCTGTGAGCAAACACCTTCCACCCTGCCAAGTCTCTTTCTGTCGCCAGTGCACATGCACATAGCCACAGAGATCAGCCTGAACTCGGTGATACGAGATAAATCTGTAAGTCTTCTAGCAAAGAGGTGTCTGAAATTGTTAGAAAAAAACTTTATACATAGTGTTGTGGATGCTGTAGCACTTCTCTTGCTCTTTTCAAGTAGCTTACCCAGTTGAGATCAGGCCTCTGTTATCAGTAACCTGTGCTGCAATGATGCTAGAGCACTGTGAACTTTTGAGTTCTCAGTCTTCAGTTAATACTGCCAAATAGGAAAAAGTTATCCTTTTCCCCAAGTGCTGGGATGGTGTGGAGCTGCCATTGGTAGGCTCAGCAGCAGGAGCACAGCACAGGCAGCTGGTGTAGGAGGAGCAGTTCTCACACATTCCCTGTGTCTCTCTCACAAATGTCATCAGCTGGTGGTAGGAGTAGCAGCAGCGAGATCTCAGGGCTGTGTCTCACGTGGTTCACTGGGGTCCTGAGTTTATAGAAATGGTAAAAAGAACAGACACAATTTCCGAAAGGAAGTAATCTCTAGGGTGTAATGCCCTGGGAGACAAGACTTCTTTTCTTTTGGAATTTTCCACTTCTCATCGTGATGTCTTAACATTGCAGACACCAAGCAGTTGTGAGCATTCCCATGGCAAGGCAACTCTGTGGTTTGCCATGTGCACAGCCTCATTGTTACAGACTCACTGTGCTTTCATTTTCTTTGGTTTTCATTGCCAGACACGGAAGACAGAAACTACCCTTTAGTGAATGTATTTTCTGTCCTATTAAAATAAAGAAATCACTGTTGATAGTTCTTGCGTTGGTCTTGTTCATACTGATTTCCATTAAAACACTAAGCCTTACCTGATATCTTCACATGCAAACACACACACAAACCCTGCACCCCCCGATACTATAGTGCTTTAGGAAAGTTCTGGACTGATATCCCTAGACAGTGAAGTCTTCTAATTGTGAACCCTGTCACCATCAACATGATTTTATCTTTTTGGTCAATGTGTCTCAAGTTTAACTGAAAAGAGCACAGCTAGGGTTGTGAATGATGTGGACACACTTCCTTAGCAGGTCTTAAGATTTGATGTGGTGATCAGAAACAATCTAGTAAATGCAATGTAAGAATCTCAGCTGCAACATGGTAAGTGACCGTGTGCACTCTAGCAGTTTACTGTAGTACAAATACTGGTTCACTTACACCACATTCCTCTTTCAAGTACCCTTTAGCATTGTTAGAACAGTTTGCAAACCCCTGCTCTACTTGCCAGAGCAAGACAGTTACGAGTGTGCACGTAGTTACTTGTCTCAGCTGGCAAAATGGTAGCTGACATCTGGAGCCAATAACTTCCTGAAGCTCAATGGCCTGATCCCCTACTGAAAATACATTTGTTTTAAAGGGAGGGCAAAAGAGAGTCTCCTTACTCAAATATGAAGTGTCACAATCAGAAAAATATGGACCTTTCATTTTCTAAATGACTGCTCAAATTCTAGAGGGAGGTGTCCCTGCCCATGACAGGAGGCTTGAAGCGAGATGAACTTTAGGGTCCCTTTCAACCAGAACCATTGTACAATTCTGTGAAATTAGCTTGTGTTGTCTGCATTTGTCTGAATGTCAGTGGATGTCTCCAGTTGTCTGCACTGGATGGATTTCAGCTACTGACTGTCATGTTGGGTCAGTGCCCTGGTGGCCAGCCTGATGCCTTTCCAGGAATCGCTAGAGACAGAAGCTGTTCTTCCCAGAGGGCTCTGAACCTCCCTGCCTGGCATCTCCCTGCCTGCATTTTCATATCTGAGTCCTCTTTTGCTTTTGCATTTCACAGAGCAGCCCGTGGAGATGCACCTCGTATCTTGAAGGCAGCTTAACAGAGCCCTGCTGCCCCTTGTTCTGTGGTTAGGGAGAACCCCATCACAGAAGTCAGCTTCACCTAGGCAAATTATGCAACAGAATTTAGCTCATTGCATAATAGTGCAAAAAACCTAACTCCTTCACCAGGGTCTGGCTCTATTCTCCAAATGATTTGTTATTTTCATTTTTGGAAGAAGTTTTGTAGCTCTTTATCGCTATCAAAGGTTTCCTGATTTTGTTGTGTGGACCTTAAGGAAGGAAGAATTCTGATTCATTACTACTACATTTCACAGATTTTGCTACTACTCGTCGTTTTTTAAAACATATGGCAGTGATGGTGTATGTTCATACCTGTAAGTCTTTTGGAGATCTTTCAAGATGTAAGATGCAGTAATAATGACCAGCCCTTTCCATTGCATTTCAGACAAACCGTTCACAGCCCTCCAGGAGCTCGGGCTAAGACAATGAGTCACTTTTTGCCCTTTCTGTTCTGCAGTGTTTTGGATACTATTGCTTATCTGGTGTAATTTATACTGTAAGGGCACAACAGCTACCATGAATTACGGTATTGATGATCACACTGTTATGAATCTCTCCTGATCCTAACAGACTGCTTTGGAAAAGGTATTGCCCACTGAGGAGCTTTGTACTGTTTGAAAAATACTTAAAACCAGAGTTTTCCTCATACTGGATTCAAGATTTTTATATTTTGCTCTCCTCTACCACAACAGGATGTTAAATTCACCCATGGAGTTTATTTTGGCTGTGAGGTTTAATCGTCTTGTTGAGTTTCTCATTTTACATCTTCTAAATGCTGTCACATGATTCCAGTATTTTTTTCTGGAGACATCCAGGTTGAAGTGAAATAATTTAACTTTCAGATTACAGTCAAAGGAAATTCTAGAGTGTTTAAAATAAAAGCTTGGATACTTGAACTTTGTTCTGTCAGATCCTACAATTTAAATGATCTCTAAATGCTGTAACATTTCCGGGGTAGGCAAACTCTGGGAGGTCAGTGGATTACTGTACACATCAATTTGTACTCCCAGTTCATGTTTTGCATTCCACTAACAGAACTTTTTTTTCTGCAGAACTGCTCATGCTTGAACACTACTGTGGAGCCATTTATTTTGCCTTTCCATTTACATTTTGAATGTATTTGTTTTAAAAATTCAAATGAGATGCTGTATTTGTTAAAATTCACTTCTTTCACTTTATTGAATAAAACTAGATACAGAACCCTTAGACAAATTCTGCTGTGGAATAGAGGGCCATCATTGCCACAACATCAGGACAGTTGATAATTTTCTCTGCTGTTTGCATGTTTTTATGGTAAGATGATGGTAAGATGGCTCATATTTCCTGATTTCTGAGACCTACCTCTGTGTGTGTGTGTGTCTGTGTGTGTGTTGTGTGTTCACAGCTTGAAGAGGTAGACTCCAGAGCTGTGCATCTGGGTGCTGTCCTTATCCGTGGCCTTACGACTTTGCTCATGGCCAACAGTGCCTGTGGCTTTCCATTCAGGATGGATGATCTGATGCCTTGGGCAGTGTTTGATGGAAAACTTTTTCAAGAAAAATACCAGCAGTCACACCGAGGTTGCTCTATGGAAGAACTTTTGGAAGGCAATGTAAGTAATCACTTCCTTTTAGTTCTGCAGTCTTTGTAAAAATGTACCTGTCCATTTTGTTTGTTGTTTTAATATTTATGTTTACACTCTTCCCCTTTCTGTGTATTTTTCTTCTCTTTCTTATTCCTTTTTCATTCTCTCCACAGAAAATAATTTTTAAAAAAAGGTAGAAATACCAAGCTTATGAGGAAAGCTGTAGTTTTACCTTTATTTTTGCTCCCGCTACTCAGAAAATAATAGAAGGAAAATAGTTGTCAGTTTCAAAAAAGAAAATAGTTTTCTAGTACTGAGATATTGGTGAGATCTTTCTCCTGTAAGATTTTAAGCAACATATTAAGAACACCTTTTAAAAAAAAAAGTTAAAAAAAAAAAAAAAAGTTTAAGACTGGTATTTTTAAAGGCATTAAGGAACCTAAATTTTGAAATGAAGTTTTGGCAAATTGAAAGAGAAACTGGAAATCAGAAGAAGGTACATTCTTTTAGAATAGTCAAATATGGGTATTTCTTTTAGCACCTCACCAAGTACCTCCCTGTGGCTCTCAGTACTTATTTAGTTCTCAGTCCCATTCTGTCTTACAAATCTGAGGATTTATAAGATTTGCATGCTGTGTTACCAGAAGGCCAGTATGATTTCAGACATGTCTGGGCAGGGAGGGTCCTGCTGAGCACTGTGCCTTGCAGTGGCATTGTGTCCAGGCTCAGAGGTAGGGTCAGCTAGACTCGGTGCAAGACTACTGATGCGCTGGTGAAGCCTCAAACCAGACCTGCCTCGTGCCCCACCAGCACAGAATATGTGGAGAGATGCTTGGGTAGATCTGTACCCATCTGGGAAGGTAGCTCTAAAGACCTTCAATTGATGTGTCTTTTTCAATGAATGTGTCTGAAAAGCCTGTATCATTTAATTACTTTTGAAAATCTTACCTTTGAAATGCTTTTACCTGCTACTGAATGTATCATGTGAGGTTAAAGTAATCACAGAGAAAAAATGTTTCAGTTTTGATCTATTTTAATCTCATGCATTCAATGCCAGTTGTTTTTGTATAACTGGTTTTCTTTTGTGATTTTGTGTCCAGCATACCATGCTGGTCTGGACTGAGGAGTGCAGCTCTTGTGGGTGGGTGGAATGAACATGTTTTTAGCATGAAGGAGAAGAATAATCCTTTCCACATGTGTTCAATCATATGATTAGGACCGTAACCTCTATCCAAATCCTGTGGTTCCTATTAATTGGTCTGTTGATTTCAGTAGATTTTGGATTGGGCTAATGGTTCATCCAGGAATTTTGTGCAGGACTTTAGCAAAACAATAGAGGGTTTAAAGAATAAATGGGAAAATGTAAAAGTATCCATATCTTTGTGAAATTGATCCTTGTTTTCCATTTGGGTAGAATTCAGTTTCGTGGATAACTTTGACAATGCATATTTAAATCTGTACAACTTTTATATTAATTGATACAGGTATTTTTAAATGTGTTATGTAGTAGGTTTTAGCTAACATTTTAAAATCTTGTGATACTCTGGGAGTTCTGTTTTATTCTGTGTTATAATGGAGATGAAGAAAGATCTTACTTTCCTAGACCAGAGTTAGAAATGTGCTTGGTCAACTGAAATATCTAGGTTAGGGTTTTTAAAAGCCTGATGCTCTGTTTTAAACAAACCCCAGATAAACTGTTCTGTTGTGAGGAAAAATACTCTAGCTATGTGAACTTTTAGAGTCACTTAAATACCTTTTTCTTTTTTAGGTACAATTTTATGGTACGTATATGGCAGAGATACGTACCCAGACTAATAAAATAGCTTTCCAGCTTATCAGTTTGAGGCAAGAATCTGTTCTGGGGAGAATTGCCAAGAGATGCCAGTTTAGCTGGGAACACTGGCAAGGCAACAAGTATATGTGATTGGTTCTTCCTATTATAAGTTCAACTTTAATAAATAAAAATGGTACTTAGTTACTGGCAGAGCTTAATGTACTGCTGGAAGCCAAGATCTTTCAGCACTTGTTTGTTAACAGTCTAACCTTGAGCACCATAAATCTAATCTGGTGTTAGTACTCGGAAAAAAAGTTATTCTACATGGGATGTTTTGTTAGGGAAAAGAAAAATAATCTGAAAAAGTATTTCCTTTGGTTGTTCAATGCTTGTCTCCTAGCTCTTAGGGTCCATTTTCTGTTATCTGGACAGTTGCATTATTTCAGGGACTTGAGGCAATCTCTGAATCAGTGTTGTTTTGAATATGATAGGCTTAAATACAGTTAATAGGTTTCTGACAATTACAATGGAAATACAATCCTGGTTAAATATTTACATGTATGTCAAAAATTTTGAACATTTTAGGGTTTGCTTCCTACAGGTTCTTTGCTTAAAGAAGAAAATGTATGCATTAAATACAGTTGATATTTTTGTGGGCAATTTTTTATGTAGCTCAGCTCTTGGTAGCCTAACAGCTGTTAAAGATTTAAAAAATGGACAGCTTCTGATAAGATTAAAAATAGAGCCACCTTGTTTTTTTAAAAAATTATGCTAAGCTCATATTATGCTAGTTCTGTTTTTCAAAACTGTAATCATATTAGTTTGTTTATCCACACAGAAAATTGCATATAATAGTCTCATAAAGAAGTGAGGCAATGATATTATCACTTTATTAGCCTTTTTATTGTGCTTCTCACTAATGAGTATGTTCATGATCAATTTTTTAAAATTAAAACCAAATTATATCATGGGGTCAGCGTAAATGATATGTTTTGTTCTTTTCTGATCTTGTTTTTCATCCAACCTCCATACATTCTGAATTCATTCTCCCAAGAATAAAATGAAAAGTTTTTCTCAGTAGAGGGTGTTCTTCACAGGCTGGACTCAGTCTGTGTGGTAAAACCAAATTTTTTTAAAAATCTGTGGGTTTTAGTTAAGTCTCTCTAAAGAGGTTTGTTAACTCAAAAAAATATATCAAGGAAGTTTTCAGCAGGGTTCAGGGAGTCAGATTCTACCTCTAATTTCAGAAACCTCTCTAGTTACTGCGGTCTTGCTACCTATTAGATTTTTTAGCTTATCCTGTCATCTTCTTTTCTCCTTCCTGCTCCTAAAAAAAGGAATTGTCATCCTGTAAAAATGAGTTCAATTTTATGAAAATCACAAATTATGCTATTGTTCTAAAATCTCTCTTTTCCCTAATTCTCTTCATTGTGTAGAAAATCTGACATGCCCTGTACCAATGAGGAAATAAAAAATACATTCTAAGATATGTCACTTTTTCAAATCTCACAGAAATTGGAGAAAGTTAAGGATATATCACATCTCTCAATATTGCATCCTTAAATAGCTTCAGTTTGTCCTTTTGACAGTAGAATTTTTTATCACACCACAAGGTAAACACTTATATTCAAGCCCTCTATTTCTTTTTTGACTTAGGTATGTTTTATCAGTCAGGAGTTGCAGCAGATGTATTGCTGTTGGGTTAAGTTTTGTTTCTAATGTATGAGATTAAGAGACTGATTTTAACTGGTGTATTTTCCATGAGTTCATCAGTCCTTATCTGGAGGCTTTAACCATCTCTGCGTGAGGTATTGCTGATGGAAGTCTAGTTAAGTATATCTGCAGGTGCAAGGTCATAGAATAGGACAGCAAGAGATTTACAGATGTGAGCAGAGAAGGAAAAAATACTTCACTAAGAAAGGGGGAAGCATTTCTTCTGCACCCACACTCATCCCTCCAAGTATCCACATTTAATATTAAATGATCAAACTTTATTTCCTGTAAAAGTGTGAACCAGATCTACCACCTTCATGTGTGCACAAATGTGGCTAAGTCTTATAGTTGTTTTGTATGTGTTTAATTTGTGCTACACCAGAAGAAAGAAGAGCAGAAGGGTCATGGATTTTTAACTGTGTTCTCTGCAGGAGTCACTGTACACACCCTTCCAAAATCTGAAGTCTCTCATTTGCAAGGTTTGCAAGGCAAAGAAAAGAAAGATACGGAGCAGACTGAGAGGGAAGGGATTTGACAAAGGTTGGTATTGTGTGAATTTTCTCGATAAAGTTAATATATTGATGAGCTAAATTATCCTTCAACAGCAGCAGCAATTACATAGGCAGCCCATCGTGCTAAGTAAATTTTAAGTTCTTTCTCCAAGAAGCAATGAACAAATCTAAGAAAATATTTCCCTTTTTAGCAATTTATGTGAACTCGATTATCCAAGTTTACATAGAACAATATTTCCATCAAGGTACATAGTGAGGTATATGCAATAAGTATCATCCATTGACAGAAACAACTATATATTCAGTGACTAAAGATATTTTTATAGGAGAAATTAAATGATTCAGCTTTTTCTTTCATTCCCTCAGGGGAGTTATTTAATATTGATAGTTGAAGGTCTGAGTGAGGCCTTGAAGGTCTGAAGATGAAATACTTCTTATTGGACTCACTGACATATTTCAAAATAGAAGAGAGCTTTTGGGCAGTTTGAAGAACTGTGCTTTTTTGTTTAAGATCTTGCTCTTTTCCCCCAGCTTTATGGCTCAGTTTGCTAAAGAACTCGCTTTGCAAATTTATCTTCCCTACCTGATCTGCCTGACTTTTGGGGAAAAAAAATCTAAAAGGTTTTTAAGATCAATCACAGATCAGCATGAATGTTGAGGCTTTGAGACTTGGAAATAATTTACACTGAATCTTAGTGTTTATGCTCATATTATATTTATTACTTGCTTAATACCTGAGCAGTTATAATGTCTGTGAGGATAAAAATTGCCCCTTCAGAACTCCTTCAGCAATTTACCACAGACAGAATGATTTTCTGCTAGTTCAGTACTTTGCATTATGTGGCAGCAACACTTCTGATGTGGCTCTGCAGCAAGCTCACACTGGACACTCAAAATTGAGGATAACTGTTGGTGATTTATTATACCAGACCTTGGTAGCATCTGCTTTTCCTTGAGAGCTATATTTAACCATTTTAATTATGATTTGTGATTCCAATTTGGAGAGAGATTTCTGTTTGTTTTAATTGCTGCAGTCTCCAAATCTGTGTCATAAAATTTTGATCTGGTTTCTAAATACACTTGTTAACAGCTTGTAATCGTGATGTGCATAGATGGAAATGAGGACAAGAACCATGCTTGTTAGGCTGGCTTTAGTTTGGAAAAATTGTAATTGTGCGTGAGTATTTGGGCACAAAACTAAAAAATACTGTTTCCTGAAAAAGAATACGCTGTCTCTCTTTCTCTTCATTTAATCTTACATACTGTCAGAGTTGCTTAGTGAATACTGTTTTTCAGGGAGAGAACAAAGAAATTTTAATCCCAGGTCCCAACAGCCCCACAGAAGTAATTTTGTTTCTCCTTATCAGAACCAGATGAGGGAGTTTACACAGACATCTGCAATCCCAGAGTAAAAGATGGGTACATGTTTATGGGTTTGGAATTGTCCATATCACCAGTATAGCAGTTCTGTGTCTACCTGCAGTTCATGTTTGTGTGTGCAGCTACCCTACAGCAGTCAGCAACAAAACTTGCATCAGTTACACAGTTGTGTGTTGCCACTTGCAAAAACTAACTCTGCAGAGTGAGGTGGCATGTAGCATTGTAATCTGCAGTCATCTTCTGCTCAGTCTACTGCAGTC